>NC_056731.1:354347057-354597057 GCF_019279795.1 Protopterus annectens
CTATTCATTCATAGGGATGGCAGCGCTTATCCTGGCATTAAATGCATGCAAAGCATTGAAGCCCATTTATAGAGGCCATCTTTCATACTCACAAACACACCACATTTTGAAGGCCAACAATCAGCCTAATACATGCCTTTGGGAGGATCCAAGAAACCAGAGCACTCACATAAAACCCAGAAAGGCAAAGAGTGGACATATAGATGCTGCCGGAAGGCATCTAAAGCAAGAAGTGAACTGGTTAATCTCTTACTGTCATGCTGTAATACTACATGCTGGAGCAGTGTGCCACACCAAAGACCACTACTAAGAGCCAATGCACGTTTAAAATCATAGAACTTTTGGTATAAGGAAAGGAAAAAAAAGCATGTCAAATTAATTTAAAAAGAATCTGTGAACAGTGAGACCACTTAACTTAAGCTTGATGAAAGGCCTTCATTATTTATGGATAACAGGAAGTTCTGCTTTCTTAAAGGCTGATAGAAGTAGTTACTGCACATTACTGAATCTGGGTAGGAGGTGAGAGGTTAGATGCATATCCCAGTTTACTTTTACTATGCATTTTGGTACATGGTGTGGCACATTCATAATACCGCAAACATCCTGGAGGATAGCATCAGACCCACCATCCCCCAGGTAAAAAGAAATGAACTGTTATTGTATAGGGCTCCTGCATGGACTAAGGAAAGCAAGCCTGCAGGAAACTATCATAAATGCATAATAATAATAATAATAATAATAATAATAACAATAATAATAATAATAATAAAAGGGAAACAAGCATGATAGAACGTTATAGGCTGGAAATAGATTTAGAGTCAGGTAAGGTTCTGGGAGTGAAGAGGCACAGCTGCAAAGCACCAAAATCTACTGTATGAATGTACTGCATGGGATATATATTCCCATGGTCAGAAAGGCAAAAAGACAAATGTAACCAATATGCTAGATAAGTATGAAGACACAATTTGTAGAAGATGGAGAGAAATGTTTCAGTCTATACTCAAAGGAGTAGCTGAAGTGTTATCTGACTTTGATGGGAGTTGACATGTGAATCCTAACAAAAGCTATATTCATTCACAGAACAGCCACAAACCTTGGGAATAATAGAGGATTTACACAGTGGAAGATAGTCTACAAATATAAGGGTTACCAAAATATTTGCAAAGTGATACATTTTTGAGCTTTTTAAACTCCTTGAGTGAATTGCCATCGTTGCTTAAAAGGAAGGAAAACACCAGAAAAGCAATACAAACATGAGTAAGAAAATACATGAAAACAGAAAAGTGTATGAAGACATGAAAAGTTAGGCATTAACAGTGGGGCAACACAAAGTATACTTATCTTTAATGATGGAATCAACAAGCTGTGAGTTCTAGTCCTACAGCTGGTGGTCACATTCATTTTCCAGTAGTGATTGTGCAGCATAGTCGGGGGGGGGGGGGCAGGGGGCAGTGCCGCAATCCTAAGTATGCTGTCCTTTAAATGAAGCATTAAACCAAGTTCCCATCTGCCTGAGTTGGTGGTAGCTCAAGCAGATGGAAAAGATCATTCAGCATTTATACTTCCTGAATGCTTTTTACTCCTTTCTGCAAGAAAATCATCCACTGAAGAAGAAATCACTCTGAACTTCTAAGAAACAAGAATATGTGAATGAAAAATAGCCAATGATGCAAGGCAGAAAAAACTGCAAGAACACTGAAAGGCATTTATAGAGGGTTAATTAAAGAGGTCTGTATAATGGGAGTTGTAATTCTGCTTCATAAATTATGCTTCTTTAGAGAATATGCTAATCAAAGTATTTTAAAGGATAATCATAAAGTCAGATGAAGTAAATATCAGATGTGATACCCCTATTTTGTAGGCGATTATAATATTGTTGGACAAAGAAGGCAAATATGAAAGGTGGTCAGCCTGAAATAAGTGTCAGTCATGGTAACCAAAGAAAGGGGATGTCAGTGAATGAACTAAGTACCAGTATGAATATTACTCCAAGAGTTTTGCTATCTTTACTTCTGATACTGCAAGACAGACAAAACTGGAAGTAAAACATTTGCATCAGTAACATGAAACATACTCCATGTTTGTGCAGGGTAAAATACAGACGCAAAAGAGTAGTTAAAATTTAGCACCAAAGACTCAAAGCATGGAAATAAAAGCAACATAGCCATTAAGGCAAAGAAACTCCATGAATAAAATTAAATACAATCATAAACAAAGATCAAAGAAGAAAATGCATCAAGAAGTCAAGTTTTATATAATATGCTTTCTTTAAGTTATAACTGCAAACAAGGGATTGTACTCTCATTTACGAGTCAGCTTACAGGAAGCCTTTACTGGCTGCTGCATGATGTATACCACTCTGTGACTCATACATATAGTTTGGATGTGTGTCTCTTGAAGATTTGCCATTTAGATGCCAACACCTCTTCATAACATTAAATGGAAAAATAATTGCATTGATTTATGCCGCCAAAGCAATTGAAACTTTAGCCCTCTTGTAATGCAAGTCATAGATGGTACCGGCCTGCAGCCCTTCTTAGTAATAGATATACTTTTGTCAAGTAAGATATTTCTGATGTAATGAATACATTTTTACTGTGGTACTATCATTATCCTAATCTATGCCATGGTGGTACAGCAGTAGCGTTGTTACCTCACAGCAAGAGGTTCTCCTGTTCAATTCTCGGCTTGGCTTGGGAGTGCCTTCTGTGTGGAGTCTGCATGTCCTCCCTGCGGTTGGGTAGCGTTGAAAGACATGCATGTGCAAATGGGAGTGCCTTCTTTGAAGGTTGGGCGTCGAGCTGGCACCTTGGCGTTTCGTAAAAATCAACTGTCAGTCATTAGGAGACCGGAGTTCCGCCGTGGCGACCCCTTTCTGGGAAAAAGCCAAAAGACAAACAAACTGTCATTATCATAATCAGCTGATGAGCTCTCATCGAATGATGGCATTAAATGGTATTGTTCTCTTTGATCTACTTGTCAGAACTGCTAACGAAAATCACCGTCATTCACAAGTTCGACAACAAAGCAGTCAGGTAGGTGAAGTGTGCGTTAGTGTCGGAGCTTGGGCTAGGGGTGGGTAAGTGAGTTAGGGTTAGGGTGCAGGTAGGTGAAGTGTGCGTTAGTGTCGGAGCTTGGGCTAGGGGTGGGTAAGTGAGTTAGGGTTAGGGTGCAGGTAGGTGAAGTGTGCGTTAGTGTCGGAGCTTGGGCTAGGGGTGGGTAAGTGAGTTAGGGTTAGGGTGCAGGTAGGTGAAGTGTGCGTTAGTGTCGGAGCTTGGGCTAGGGGTGGGTAAGTGAGTTAGGGTTAGGGTGCAGGTAGGTGAAGTGTGCGATAGTGTCGGACCTTAGGGTTAGGGTTTGGGTCAGGGTTAGTGTGTATGTTATGTAGTGTAGTGTGTTGAAGTAGACCCGGTTTCATACGTGTAGGAGTTTTGTGCAGTGGTTAGGGGCATTTACTTAGTGACTGCTTCGTTGTCGAACTTGTGAATGTCGGTGAAGTGGGATTTCGGTTATTTAATCTGTCGGTGATTTCGTGTCGGTGTACTGAATGTCGATGTTATGACTTGTCGATGTAGTGATATGGACCCATATAGATATATATATATATATATATATATATATATATATATATAGATATATAGATATGTACATACATACTATCTCTGAGATTGCACAATATCTGGGAAAGGGCATATTTCTTAACCCCAAGAATTTTTGTGATCTTGTATACCTGCTGACCATCTGTTTAGTCAACTAAATGCAGCTAATTAGGCAGATGTTGACCAAGGACAATTTAAAAAAAATCCAGGCCCCAAATATATACATATAGAAATATATATATACATATAGTTACACACACACACACACACACACACACACACCCTTGTATATGGATATGTACAGGTAATATTTATCAGCTATGGAGAGTAAATACTGTTGTCACCATTCTATTTGCACATTATCAAGTATTTTTCAGTACATAACACATACTGTACACACATAAAATGCACACTCAAACACCACAAAGTTCATCAACTATTCATTCATAGGGATGGCAGCGCTTATCCTGGCATTAAATGCATGCAAAGCATTGAAGCCCATTTATAGAGGCCATCTTTCATACTCACAAACACACCACATTTTGAAGGCCAACAATCAGCCTAATACATGCCTTTGGGAGGATCCAAGAAACCAGAGCACTCACATAAAACCCAGAAAGGCAAAGAGTGGACATATAGATGCTGCCGGAAGCCATCTAAAGCAAGAAGTGAACTGGTTAATCTCTTACTGTCATGCTGTAATACTACATGCTGGAGCAGTGTGCCACATCAAAGACCACTACTAAGAGCCAATGCACGTTTAAAATCATAGAACTTTTGGTATAAGGAAAGGAAAAAAAAAGCATGTCAAATTAATTTAAAAAGAATCCGTGAACAGTGAGACCACTTAACTTAAGCTTGATGAAAGGCCTTCATTATTTATGGATAACAGGCAGTTCTGCTTTCTTAAAGGCTGATGGAAGTAGTTACTGCACATTACTGAATCTGGGTAGGAGGTGAGAGGTTAGATGCATATCCCAGTTTACTTTTACTATGCATTTTGGTACATGGTGTGGCACATTCATAATACCGCAAACATCCTGGAGGATAGCATCAGACCCACCATCCCCCAGATAAAAAGAAATGAACTGTTATTGTATAGGGCTCCTGCATGGACTAAGGAAAGCAAGCCTGCAGGAAACTATCATAATAATAATAATAATAATAATAATAACAATAATAATAATAATAATAAAAGGGAAACAAGCATGACAGAACGTTATAGGCTGGAAATAGATTTAGAGTCAGGTAAGGTTCTGGGAGTGAAGAGGCACAGCTGCAAAGCACCAAAATCTACTGTATGAATGTACTGCATGGGATATATATTCCCATGGTCAGAAAGGCAAAAAGACAAATGTAACCAATATGCTAGATAAGTATGAAGACACAATTTGTAGAAGATGGAGAGAAATGTGTCAGTCTATACTCAAAGGAGTAGCTGAAGTGTTATCTGACTTTGATGGGAATTGATATGTAAATCCTAACAAAAGCTGTATTCATTCACAGAACAGCCACAAACCTTGGGAATAATAGAGGATTTACACAGTGGAAGATAGTCTACAAATATAAGGGTTACCAAAATATTTGCAAAGTGATACATTGCTGAGCTTTTTAAACTCCTTGAGTGAATTGCCATCGTTGCTTAAAAGGAAGGAAAACACCAGAAAAGCAATACAAACATGAGTAAGAAAATACATGAAAACAGAAAAGTGTATGAAGACATGAAAAGTTAGGCATTATCAGTGGGGCGACACAAAGTATACTTATCTTTGATGATGGAATCAACAAGCTGTGAGTTCTAGTCCTACAGCTGGTGGTCACATTCATTTTCCAGGAGTGATTCTGCAGCACAGTCGGGGGGGGGGGGGCAGGGGGCAGTGCTGCAATCCTAAGTATGCTGTCCTTTAAATGAAGCATTAAACCAAGTTCCCGTCTGCCTGAGTTGGTGGTAGCTCAAGCAGATGGAAAAGATCATTCAGCATTTATACTTCCTGAATGATTTTTACTCCTTTCTGCAAGAAAATCATCCACTGAAGAAGAAATCACTCTGAACTTTTAAGAAACAAGAATATGTGAATGAAAAATAGCCAATGATGCAAGGCAGAAAAAACTGCAAGAACATTGAAAGGCATTTATAGAGGGTTAATTAAAGAGGTCTGTATAATGGGAGTTGTAATTCTGCTTCATAAATTATGCTTCTTTAGAGAATATGCTAATCAAAGTATTTTAAAGGATAATCATAAAGTCAGATGAAGTAAATATCAGATGTGATACCCCTATTTTGTAGGTGATTATAATATTGTTGGACAAAGAAGGCAAATATGAAAGGTGGTCAGCCTGAAATAAGTGTCAGTCATGGTAACCAAAGAAAGGGATGTCAGTGAATGAACTAAGTGCCAGTATGAATATTACTCCAAGAGTTTTGCTATCTTTACTTCTGATACTGCAAGACAGACAAAACTGGAAGTAAAACATTTGCATCAGTAACATGAAACATACTCCATGTTTGTGCAGGGTAAAATACAGACGCAAAAGAGTAGTTAAAATTTAGCACCAAAGACTCAAAGCATGGAAATAAAAGCAACATAGCCATTAAGGCAAAGAAACTCCATGATTAAAATTAAATACAATCATAAACAAAGATCAAAGAAGAAAGTGCATCAAGAAGTCAAGTTTTATATAATATGCTTTCTTTAAGTTATAACTGCAAACAAGGGATTGTACTCTCATTTACGAGTCAGCTTACAGGAAGCCTTTACTGGCTGCTGCATGATGTATACCACTCTGTGACTCATACATATAGTTTGGAAGTGTGTCTCTTGAAGATTTGCCATTTAGATGCCAACACCTCTTCATAACATTAAATGGAAAAATAATTGCATTAATTTATGCCGCCAAAGCAATTGAATCTTTAGCCCTCTTGTAATGCAAGTCATAGATGGTACCGGCCTGCAGCCCTTCTTAGTACTAGATATACTTTTGTCAAGTAAGATATTTCTGATGTAATGAATACATTTTTACTGTGGTACTATCATTATCATAATCTATGCCATGGTGGTACAGCGGTAGTGTTGTTACCTCACAGCAAGAGGTTCTCCTGTTCAATTCTCGGCTTGGCTTGGGAGTGCCTTCTGTGTGGAGTCTGCATGTCCTCCCTGCGGTTGGGTAGCGTTGAAAGACATGCGTGTGTAAATGGGAGTGCCTTCTTTGAAGGTTGGGCGTCGAGCTGACACCTTGGTGTTTCGTAAAAATCAACTGTCAATCATTAGGAGACCGGAGTTCCGCTGTGGCGACCCCTTTCTGGGAAAAAGCCGAAAGACAAACAAACTGTCATTATCATAATCAGCTGATGAGCTCTCGTCGAATGATGGCATTAAATGGTATTGTTCTCTTTGATCTACTTGTCAGAACTGCTGTACTGAACAAAATGCAAATTAATTTAGTATGAAAGCAGTATGGATTCCATCCAGCCAGTGTTATCAAGTTGCATCTGACTGCAGCAATGATCCCATAAACTTCCAACAACATCTGCAGTGCTTAAAGGAAGGCCTGGAAAAAGATTATCAGGGCTTTCTTCGGCATTGCACACACATACAGACAATTTTGAGATGTCTATCCACTTATTGCAGTTTTTAAGATGTACTCAGACAAATTATTGTGAACACAGGAAGGACATGCAGATTCTGCACAGAACGCACCCCATCCAAGAACTAAACTGGAGTACCTCTTCTTGTGAGGTGACAATGCTGGACTACATTTTTTTACTCCCACTATTTTACTATCAGAACAGTGAATCAATGTGCACAATGAAAGCCATTAGTCATCTTTGCTGTTCTCTGCACTGTATATGAATGTATAAGCTGTTGTCACTTGTAATTTGCCTTTGATGGATATCATTTGTACAGTGAAGCACACCATAATGTACAGCACAAACACAATGTACTAATCTCCTCCTTATTTACCATGGCATTGCATTTCCCAATCTGTCTGCAGAGTATGTGAGTGCAGTGCCTACAATCTTTACTTCATTTTGACAAAGTTACTGGCAAAGTATATTTCTGCAGCTGAGTGCTATATCTCTTTTTTGTTTAACCATGTAGGCTGCTAGTTTAACCAATTCAGCATTTATTGCTTTTAAACATACACATCCACAAAGTATCATTCTAAGGCTAGAGTAGCTAACATAGTTCATACTGCACTCCCATACTCTACCTACCCATTTGTCTACATCATGCATTTCTCTGTCCTGACTGATTCACTTGTTTTAGTCAGTCACTGTGTTATACTATCCTGAAGCTTCATCCATCTTCATTTTGCAGCCATAAATGCCTTTCAGACAAAAGAAAGGTACTTAAAGTTTTTTCTGAGCACCTCTCAGTGCTGTTAAGGTCTAGTATCACACTACACAATTAGTATCAGCCAGTACTGAACACCGTAGAACAGTAGCAAGTTGCTAAAATAACTTTACAGCTGTTAATATGCTTTATTTTCACACAAAGAAGTGAAAAAGTGAAGTGCTCAACAGCTTTTAAAACCTTTCATTCATCAGAGGGATACTTAACTTCTGACCACTATCTGTGAGGCAGCAATAGATGTTTTATTGTTTTCAAAGCATTTCTACACTTTCCCTGCAAATAGCATTGTATTTAAGTAGCTAAACCTCCATAAATGACAAAGAATTATGATAGCGTCTTGCTAGTCATAAAGTGCATGGAGCACAGACACTGAAACTGGAAAAAATACAGATGTGTTAACTACATTTCTAGCATCAGAAAGTTGCTTCACCAGCAGGTCTCCTGCAAAACTTCACACACAAAATGGAAAACAGAAACAAAGTTACAAGTCAGTGGTTTCACACATACATGGGGATTCAGAAAAATCCCATTGCTAGTAGTAAGAGCTGCATCCAGAAATACTATTTACATGATGCAGGAAATTATAATTCAGATATATGTTAGCCATGATGAAAAAAAGGCCATAATATAAGCTAATTTGCATGTCTCTGAATCGCCTTTGACTGCTGTGAGCACAACTCATTTGCATTTTTGGTAATAGCTATCCTTGATTCTGGGGATAGTTTTGTTATTTTATGGAAGATCTCAATTGTGTGAAAACTATATTAGTTATGTGTAAACTTAGATCTAGATTTATGTTGAATAGGCTGTGTGGAGTATTGTTACATGATAAATTAAATGTGACACATCTTGTATTGTAAAGCTGGCAACAAGACAGCTGTCTGTCCTGCCTGCCAGCCGGTCTCAGAATAGGCTCTGTGAACTCAAAGGAGCACCTGCAGAGACAGGATAAAGTGGTTCGCTCACCTACCCTGGGGAGAAGGGTACGGGGCTCACCATGGTTTGGAGTGACTTCTTGTGAAGGCTAAGAGACCTGTCAGTCTTCTTCTTTAGAAAGAGGAATTAAAGAAGTCCTAATGCATGCATCAGGTACAGTGCCAATATTGCACATTTCTTCCTCCCACCACTGGCCATACCCCAGCTAGAGATTCTGACACAAAGCCACAATATTATAGCACATGGCATCCATATGTCTCTCCCTGTTTGAGTGTTCACTTTCCAACTCCAGGATTGAATATCCACAAGTATCTCCCCCCTGAGAATTTGAGAAGCCTGCCTAGAAAGAACACAAACAGGGTCATCCAAAAAGTAGTAAATGAGATACTCAGGAAAGGGCAGGGGCAATGGGGATAAGCTTGAAAGGGAAGAACGTAAATTAAAAAGAATTGCCTTGTACCATATGTTTAACAGAAAAGTTTGATGAGAAAGGGGTAAAGCTGACAGCCACAAAACATATTTCCTAACCTTTTTGCACAAAATATTTACTTTGTTAAACAAGCATACTCACATCCAAATAGTTCATTTATCTGTTTTTATTTTGCCCATTTTTTTTTTATATGGATTAAACTTTCTTATCCATTTCAATGGGTTGCAGTAAACACATTGTCTGTTAATAAAGGCTTTTACACAGATTACATAGGTTTTATGAACGGGCTGTTTCATGTGTGGCTTCCTACTGTACTTACAGGGCAAGTTTTAATTTGTTTTAATATTTGTATTACTTCTGTGGTTATGTCATTATATATGACATTATATATTATATTTACTGTTTTGATCGATAATGTGTTTCAGCTAGTATATATATTTTTTAAAACTTGGTTTGTCTTAGACAGTCATACGCATATATTGTATACAATATGCTATATATACAGAGAGAGAAAGAGGTGGAAATATATATACATACAGGCTGACACTCACACACATGCATACTGTATACCACACGTAATATATACTAGTCAAGGATTCCCTATTATGTAAGCATAAAATAAGTAACAACTAAAAAGCTTTAGTAATATGATTTCAAGGGGAAAGAAAGAAAGAAAGAAAGAAAGAAAGAAAGAAATAATATCATCTCACACTTGTAGAGATTCGAACAGATCTAGAAAACTATTACATGGAGTGACTTTAGAATATGATCTGACCCATGATGCAATATTAGAAAATATTTTCCCAGATATAAAGTACTATGGAAATATGAGAGGTGGGAGATTCCACACAGTGTACCAGGCTGGCAAACCTAACAACAAACAGGCTGAGCATCATCAGCTTGATATGCTTATTCAGCATATTAATGGGGGAGAGTAAACAGTGACACACACAGAACCAGCATCAAAATCAAGGGAGAGTTAATATAGAAGCTGCTTAAGTAGCTATAATTTGGTTGTGGTTAGACAGTAAAAATGATCCTGTCATTTATTAGGCACAGGCTCCAATGCTAGGGAAAAATAAACCCCAAACTGTAACAGATAACAGTATAGCAACTAAGGGTAAACTTATAGAGATCTGCAGTAAGAATCAGTAATATACAGGAGGCTATATAAAGACTGACATAAAAATCTAGCACAGAGACTGATGTCAAAATGGAAGAAGCACAACCTCCCCTCCTCTCCCTGTGTGTCATCTTTACACAGATAACATTCTACTCTTATGTCAGTTAATGCTTCTCTGATCTCCAAAATTAGCTAAACTAGCCCTTTTTCAAGGATGCAATCACCTTCAAATTACCCACAAAAAACAAGCCTTATGTTATTCTCATCTCCTTGAACTCTCCCTTATCTGCCTCTAGTAGCCATCACAGATGACCACAACAACAGAATTCCTCTTGTTTCTGATGTTACCTCTAGTAGCCATCACAGATAACTACAACAACAGAATTCTTCTCCTTTTCTGATCTACCTCTAGTAGCCATCAAAGATAACCACAGCAACAGAATCTACCTATAGTAGCCATCACAGATAATCACAGCAACAGAATTCCTCTAGTTTCTGATTTACCTATAGTAGCCATCACAGATAACTACAACAGAATTCCTCTAGTTTCTAATCTACCTCTAGAAGCCATCACAGATAACCACAGCAACAGAATTCCTCTACTTTGTGAATACAAATACCTAAGTATTCACCTTAATTCTTTTCTTAAATTTTCAGCTTATACACAAATAATAAACATAGTCTTAGCTCATCTTAAACTTTGCTACAAAATCTCTCATTTACTCTTCCCTACAGGCCTCATTTCCTTCGCCAAAAATGTTCTGCTTCTTAAACTGGAATATGGTTATCCTCTTCTTAATTTTAATCAAAAGAAAATACCCAAAGACTTCAGACGATATAGAATAAAAAATGCAGATTCACTGTCCTGGCTGACAATAGATCCAACCACTATAGCCTATTACAAAGGATAAAATTACTTCAGGTCTCCAAAATGGCAACCTATTTCCTAGGTACTCTTATACACAAAATATTAAGTGGTGGCAATGGCACAGCATTTTGATGAAACTTCCCATCAAAGACCAGGTTTACTCCAAAATAAGTACCCAGAAGAAGATTCACATAAAGCAGTCTGCCTTATAAAACAGCTACTGGAGAATGTGCCTTCTCCCTACTGGGCCTTGCATTATGGAACAGACTCCCATCTGAACTAAATAGTCTGGAGTCTCTCATAAAGTTCTACAAGGCCTTTTGTGAACTGCACAAGGAAACTGATCAGTGACGATGCTCGACCTCATCAATGGTAATATCCATATTATAACCCAGCATACTACCTGTAGCATAACAGTCATTCCCTGCTTGATGTCATGACATGCTTCTGTACACTTTGTATATAAGAATGTGTATCAAGTATCTGATTTTCTAGTTCTAATGTGTGATATGTTCATGAATGTTCATTTTGTCTGCTTCTTCTGTATTTTCTGGTCATGGCTGAAAAGGGTTCTCAGACATTCCACCTATCCATTTACTAAATAGTAAATAAAATACTAAGTGAAGACCCCCAGAACAATCTGAGTACTAAAAGTCATTCAAAAATGAAAATACAAAGTTCTATGTCAACTTCTGCTAGTGCTAAGCACATATAACAAGTAAAGCGCTCTAACGTAGAGGTGCCTGTAAATAAGAAAAGAAAAAAAATAGACATATTTTGTGCTGAGATACAGTTCAAAGAGGAAGGGAGACAGAGAGAAACAGAGAAAGAGGGGATGGTGGTGTTCACTAACACTCAGAGACTGAGTGGGAAAGAAAGAGAAACCTAAAACCGATGAAAACACTCAATACCTTTGTACTATCAGCATAAATAATAAAGTTACACAAGATTTTGTTTATATTTACACTGGCATAGAGAAAGCTATAGTGCCAGTATTTTAGGAGGGGCACGTATACCTTCAAAAAGAGATAAGTTATTACAGAAAGTAATATTGATTTACTGGACTTTTAAGTAAGCCACATAAAACAAATATTTACACACACACACACACACACACACACACACACACACACACACACACACACACACACACACACACACACACACACACACACGCACACACACACACACACACACACACACACACACACACACACACACACACACGGATATGTGAATTACAGTAATTTACATGATCGTACACCTCAGATATCTGCTTGAGAACAAGTGAATGAATACTTTCATAGATAATAAGCCAAACATGTATCTCAGCTCTCTGCTGTCAAAATTGCACAGTGGAACCCACTGCAAACCTTTTCTGCCCTCTCAACTTCTTAGTTCAAATCACAGACAAGGAACCAAAAATCAGGAATAGATTTTATCTATTTCTCTTATACACTTAGAAAGTTGCTAGAATTAAGCATTTTGCATTAGCATTTTCTGAAGGGTACAAAGTCTGAAATTCATGCCCATCATTATTCAATAAGTGTAATTCATATCAATTCACCAGAAAGCCACACATTTTACAAAAACTGCCACAAATATCTCTCAACTTCTTAGCTCAAGAATTCTGGACAAAGCTAAAATTGAAAATAAATCCCTATGTCACGAGATGGGTTGCCAATTGGCTTACAGACAGAACTCACACGGTAAGAATAGCGGGCTATAGGTCCAACTCTAAATCAGTCACATGTGGTGTCCCGCAAGGCTCAGTCCTGGGACCCCTACTCTTTGGCATATACTCCTCAGAAGTACAGGCAAACACAGGAGGACTATGGCTAACCAAGTTCGCCGATGACTGCAAACTGGGAGTCATATTTGACTCTCCGGCTGACACGGACATCCTCCAAAAGGGCCTTACTGAGACAGACACCTAGTGTCAAAGTTATGGCCTCAAGCTAAATGCCAAAAAATGTATAGTCATCCCATTTGGGAAAAACAAAACACCCACGAATTACCACATGTGGCAGCCCCCTTAATACAGAAGAGGTAATAAGAGATCTGGGGCATCAGGTAGATAGTAATCTCTCCTTTGACAATCATATTGCCAAAGTAGTTAGGAAATCCTTCTATGTGGCCCACTAATTACTAAAGGGTTCGCATCTAGAAATAAAGAGGTTATAGTGCTCCTCTACTCATCACTCATTAGATCCATCATAGATTACAATGCTCCATTTGGGATGTACCTGACAAGACACTTCCAACAGCTGGAAAGAGCATAAAAGTACCTCACCAAGAGGATTACTGGTCTCAAACATATGTCCTATGCAGCCCGACTGAAAAAACTCCTGCTGTACTCAGTGTCATATCGCTTACTCAGAGGTGATCTCTGCCTGACTTACAAAGCTATGTCCAACTCAGAATGGATGGACATGCTCCACCTAAAGAAATCCAAGTCATTGCAAGCCACGCGCTCTAGTGAGCTAAACCTCGCCACAACAATAAATAGAACATGCTGGAGGGATAGATTCTTGTCACAGAGACTCCCCATGCTTTGGAACAAAATTCCAAATTACATCAGGCAGAGCCCCTCACTAACACTCTTCAAGAGAAACCTTGACGAGTGCATGGGTAACAGAAAATAGACCCCTGGGATCACTTTATTGGCTCTGCTTGACAGAGGATCAGTTAATTAATCAATGGGGCGGCGAAAGCCAACACACTCTGGCTAGGCTTATGAATGCCCTTGGGCAGATAGCCTAGTACCTACCTATGAACCTATGTAACAAAGGCACACATTTTAAATATCATTTTCTTTTACCTATTTGCTAACCAAGTAAAGTCGGCGTACAATGTGCCTCTTTTCATGGTTGACCAAGGAGCACCCTCTAAGTGACTTGCTTAAAGACATGCAGTAGGCAAGTGAGGTAGAAGGATTCAAGTCATTTACTTTTGACTACATGAAGTAATTTGTTAAAAGATCAGAGTCTTATGTGGCAAAAAATGATAAACTTGACATGTATTTTCTGAACAACTATGAAACTCTAATGACTAGCATTAGTGACTGAATGTTATCCTCTTTGTTTTATCAGAGAATGAAAAAGTTATGCATGGTCTGACAGTTTCTGCAGTAAATTCAGGTTCCAAGCTCTTAATGAGTTGCTTTCTGTAGCTGAGTACAGGGTTTGATTTTTCTTTGCTCCATTTGCCTACTGTATGACTTTGAGAAAGTCACTTAACCTGACAGTGCTCTTGGATCCTGTTGGGTAAAACTATTTATTTTTCAGCAATAACTATTATACTTTAAGGATTGGAATTGCTGACTAACTGTAATCCCCAAGTGATTTATCTTACCCGAATTTTCTGTAATTTTCCTAGGGGGCAGTTTCAACTCAGCATCATGGAGAACACACACAATTTGCTGTTATCATTCTGGAGTTGGGAGGGGCAGTTATTCCATACTGGTGTCAGTAATCAACCTGGAACACATATATACACACAGAAACACAGACAGACACATAGACATACAGATACATACCCATGAGCGCACACACATGCAAACCTTGAATTGCCCCTCTCTCTCTCCTGCAAAGTTTCCAACCGGTTAATCTCCCACTCAATTTCACTCAGTCAGGGGAATGCTAAACAATACAAATCTCTTGTTCAGTAATGTTGCTTCTGGGCTTTAAAACAAATCTCTCCTGCTTGAAAGAAAGTATGAGTATGCATTGCTTGCATGCTGACAACAAGTAAGTGTGCGCATGCAGCATGCTGACAACAAGCAAGTGTGCACATGCAGCATGCTGACAACAAGCAAGTGTGCGCATGCAGCATGCTGACAACAACTAAGCATGCAAGCAATGCATGCATGCTGACAAGTAAGTGTGTGCATGCAGCATGCTTATGCTTGGAACACATGTGCAGAAGCAATCTTCTTTTCTTTGTTAGAAGCATTTTTTCTTTTAATTTTCTGTTTTATGGCCAGGCTGAGCAACCCCCTCCCTGGCCAGCACCAGGTCCTAGGCAGATGCCTAGGTTGCCTTGTGATGGATCCAGCACTGATTGCTATGTACATTCTGGGACCACTTGTAAAATACAGCAATAGGTATAAGTATATACTATTGATAATGGACTATGCCACAGCATTTACAGAAGCAGTGCCATTACAAGAAGCTAATGCAAAGACTACTGCCTGATAACTGGCACTGTTATTCTCCAGCCTGTGCATTCCTAAAGAGGTATTTAGTGAACAAGGCACTCCCTTATGCCAATGGTACTGCATCAGTTTTGTCAGTACCTTAAAGTCAGACAGTTGAGTACATCAGTCTACCATCTGCAAACTGCTGGATTAGTATAAAGGTTTAATAAGACACTGAAGTCCATGCTCCATGCTAAGGAAAGATATTGGCAGAGATAGCAATATGTGATGCCAATTGTTACTATACCTATTATCACCAATCCAAGGAGTGCTTCAAACTAAAAATGTGCTTATGAGTTTTTGAAGCTGATACGGAATCTAGGAAAGGACAGATACTTGACAAGCTACTCTGCATGAAGGGATATTGGCAGATAGCACCTACCACCTTGGCTAAAGTAATAACAGCATTTATAGTCCCTAATAATCTATTTAAATACAGACTATTACTATTTGGAGTACATGGAGCTCCTTCTATCTTTTAGAAGCTGATGGTCAAAACACTGAATCCTTTTTTGCAATATGCTGTGGCATAGCTGAATGACGTGATCATTCATTTAGAAGACTGGAAGTTTCACATAACAAAGGTGTAGGTTGCATCAGAATCCATAACAGAACCAGGCTTGACTGTAAAAGTTAAGAAATGTAAACTGGGTATGGAGGATCAAAGTACTTATGATGCATTACAGGAAAACTGATGTAACTAAAACTAGAAAAAAACAGAAGCCATAGAAAACTGGACTGTAGCCTCCACTAAAAGACAGATGAATGTTCCTCATGGACTATCTGGGTAGTACAGGAAGGTTGTGCCTAATTGTGTGACTACTACCCATCCTTATACCAGTTTCACAATGGGAAAAGCTCCTGTCAAAGTGCAATGGTCTATTTAGGCAGATAAATAAAAAATAGAAAAACAAACAAAGCAAATCTTGAAGCCAGAAAAAATGCCATACTTATGTAAATAAAATTTATTGTTAGCGCTTTCGTCACCTTTCATTAAAGGGAGAGTGTCAAAGATGCAGGTCCCAAAACACTTCATTTTTTTTGTCACCAATCCATACTTTAACTAGTATAAAATGCATCCGTGTCACTCTTTCTGCACCTTTCCCCTTAGTTTTTACAAATTTCACTGTTTTTACTCCACAAGCGTCCCGCTCTCAGTCTGCCTAGTATAGTACCACCCTCAATGTGACGTTAGCATACACACCCCTTACCTACCCTCTGCTCTTTAAATATGACCTTTCCCGCCACTATTTTCCTTCCCCCAGGAAAACAACCACAACCATGGCGTGTTTCCGATCCTTTATTTAAAAGAAATAGTACACAGGTTGAATAACCTCCTCGGTAAGTTCAATCCTTTTTGTGCAGATCATACTTTTCAACTCACAAGATTATCGGTAAATGTCCAGATTTCTGCCTCATATGTGTTGGTGCTCTAAATTATGTTTCTCATGCAGATATTGCCATTATTGATTTTATTTAAAAAAGCTATTTTGGTACTATTTTGGTACTTCCGTAGTTTCGCAACCGCAGCTTTTCTGCACTGACAGCATTCTCGGCAACATTCCGTTCTTAACTGAAATATCATGCTGCCGAAAATGATGTCAGTGCTGACAATTTTGTATGGGAGCACGATGTTCTTTTTAATCACAAGTTTGTTTCTGCTGTTCCTGACTTTTGCTTTTTTGGCTTAAATACAACCACTTGTTAATATCTATTAGTTTACTGTATTACTGTTTATTGCTATTATCTGACAAAAATAAAAGGTACTTTTCCGTTATCGGGGCAACAAGCAAAATGTCTACTTGATGTGAAGTCTCCGCTGCTTATTTTTATAGGGGTTTAACATTGTGTTCTTCCTCACACTAGTATTTATCTTCTGGCAACTCATCAGTGGTGACTTGATTCTTCAGTTCTGCTTTGAATTTTGGCATGGTTGTCACCGTTGTTCTGAGGTTTCCTTGCAACTCACCGCTGCTTAATCTCATTTGCTTTTGTACTTTTCAGTCTGGATTTGTTGTCAGACTGTTACTGATTTGCGGCCAAGTCACTGCCGCTTATACAGACAGCTGTAGAGATATCCGCTGTAAATTCATAAATAGTGTGTGAATGACCGACGTTATTTTATGAAAAAGTAAGTGCGCCTCTTTCCGACCATCAGCTGATTTGCAATGGTCAGCGTGTTAAGATTTTTAATGCTGGGAGGCATATCTGTCAATGTGCAGACACTGAGAATGGGGGAGATCTGAAGTCAGTCCTGCTTCTGGGTTTCAGAATAATTGCCTTTGGGATCGCTTTTCTAACTAAACTGCAATCAGCTGACAGTCGGGAAGAGGAGCACTGCCTTACTTTTTTTTTTCCAGAAAATAACGTTGTTCATTCACTCCCTATTAATGAATTAACAGGGTATTTTTCTACAGTGCTACGGCGCGTACACAATCCAGAAGTGAGCCGTGGTAATAAAGGTAGGAAAGGCCAGAAATTATTATAGAGAATAGAGAATAGGTTCATAGATTAGTACTAGGCTAACTGCCCTTGTGAGCCATTTTAAGCCTAGCCAATTATCCCTTGTGAGACTCAAACCCTGCACCCTGTGTTTGTAAGGCAAACACCTTAACCATTAGGCCATCCTCCCAAGTATTGGTTAAGAAAAACAGGAATCGGTACAAGGAAAGGGCTTCATATGACAAAGGTTGGGTTTTTCAGAAATCTGACACCTTGACAAACCATTTGATATGTCAGTAAAAGCAAGTTGTCTGCATTGCAATTTCAAGGTTAGGTCTATCCATCCACATGCCTTACAACTGTTGCCCCAATAACGGAAAAGTACCATTATTTCTTTACACCATTCATTTATAATATTAAATGCTGCCTGAAGGGAGGCTGTTTCAAAAGTCTACAGCAATTTGCAAATCTGGTGATTCATAGTCAGTTTTCAAGTTTGAGAACCAGATGCCTAAAAGGACAGGACCCAGGACAAAGCCTGGCAGGACTTAGCTGATCACAGGTGATAGTTAACCCTCGTATTCATACCTGCTGACTATAACCACATACCCAGATGTGGACCCCAGTTACTATACCTTTATTTACTTTCAAATCCATGATTTTATATACTATTCATGACCTTAAGTGCCAAATGCTTTAGCTAGACTGAGTTAAGCTGGTCATACAGTTAAACCGTTATCCAAGACAGCACCACAAAGGATGCCATAACAAAACATGATTAAAAATAATAATACAATAAAATTCAGGATACATTACTTGTAGCATGTCAGTGTCTACTTCATTACTACTCAGTTTTCTTGGTAGTTTTTTACATTTCTGCACAAATACAGTTTCCCATACTTACTGGGAATATATACTACAATATAATATAATATAACAATAGAAAATAATAGAATATTCATAATATATAAAATAAAAATATAACAGAGGCTTGACTGCTGTTCTAGTTCTACTGGACACAAATCATGTACACCCTTTCCATCTCTTCCTACATGAACTATGGTATTATCTTGAGCTCTTTGTACTAAGATGGGCACATTAAAAGAAAGAGCAAAGATGAAGTGCCACTTTCCTGCTTAATTTATGCAATTTATCAGGTGGTGATCCCCCACAAGAAATCTTTGCACTCATCCTAGGAGACCACCATGGTGGCAAAATGTTCAGCAGCTCTCTTCCAAGTGGTAGGGAGGCTTAGCAGCCTACTCAGTCTTGCCTTCCAGAAGTATTTTTCATTAGAAGAATGTCAATTACCTGATCTGTACTATGCTGCCAGGCTTACATTGATTATATTGAGTGCTGACCTTGGCGCAGTATCAGGAATCTTTTGTGGTTCAGCAGAGGTCTTGGTCTGAGTTTTTATCCTTGACTACAAAGATTTTGTTACTGTAGTTTCCAGAATGTGGACCCCAGTCTGTGGATTTTACCTCTGCCTCACATAACTGGCTATATCAGGTAGTGACATGCTACCTCCAGTCCACTACCAGGTCACTGTCTCCTCATTTAGCAATGGAGTCTTTCCAACATATTTAAAGGAGGCCACTCCATTCCTTAAAAACAGCTGGTCTTCATGCAAATGATCGGGATAATTACAAATTATAGCATCGATAACACACCATTTCAAAATGAAAATGTCGTAAGAGACATGGGTACTTGGGTGGACACCTCCCTTACATTTGACCACCACAGTGCAACAGTAGTTAATAAATCTTTTTGCCTTGCACAATCCACAGCTAAAGGTATTTCTTCCAGATTAAAAGAACCCTTCACCTCCTTGTACTCTGCACTGATTGGACCCATCACTGAGTATAACGCCCCTATGGGAAGTCCATTACTAAGCATATCAAACAATTAGAAAGACACCAGAAGTTTCAAACTAAAAGGAAGAGGGGCTTAAAAGACTTGAATTACCATGAAAGCCTGCAGGCTTAGTCCCTACCTCAGTTTCAGACTCCATAGGCATTATTTGTGCCTTGTGTACAGGGTCTATGAAGGATCCAGTTGTCCAAGATCTCTTACATCTTAACAAATTAAACAGACGAGCTAACACTAGGGTCAGATATCTAAATACACTCCAGCAAATAAATAAGAAAAGGAAGAGGGACTGATTTGCCACAGAGTCTCTACTCCTTCTCTGGAGCAAACTCCCTGTTCAAGTTAAACAGTGTGACAAACTACCTGCTTTTAAAAAGAGCTGGACAACTGGATGGGCATTCATAACTTGACACCTGCTGTGACTGGCTTGGACTTCCTTGAAAATATGTACTAGGGTGGGTACATGCAAGGCAGAAATGGCCGAGTGGGTTAGTTTCCTTTTAATGCCTATAATCCTATGAATTTATCTCAAATACTTGCCTTACTGGTACTGTCCTTAAGAAGGTCATGTATGCACAACTGGATTAATATTTGAATGAAAATAACACTACTGATCCTTTCTATAGGTTCATAGGTCGGTGCCATAACAATTACCTGGATATTTCTTCCCACAATATTTACTTCTCTGGACCCTTGTCTAGCAGGGCAACTGCCATGATGCCCGGTGAATTTCCTATCTCCCATCCATCATCAAGGTTCCTTTTGAAGAGGGCCAATGAGGCTCTGCTTGACATGTATGGGCAGTCTATTCCAGAGTATGGGGAGTCTCTGGGTCAGGAACCTATCCCTCCAGCATGTTTTGTTCATTGTGATGACAAGGTTTAGACCCTGGAGTGTGTGGCTCTGAGGGATTGTGATTTCTTAAAGTGAAGCATGTCCAACAGCTCAGGGTTTGACATGGCCTTGTATGTTAAGCAGAGATTGCATCTGAGCACACGATATGCCACAGAGTATAGCTGGAGTTTTTTTACAAGGTCAACATATGGCATCTGTTTTAGGCCTGTGATTTCTTTAGTGAGGTATTTCTGTGACCTTTCCAGCTGTTGCAGATGTCTTTTGAGGTACATACCAAATGGGGCATTATACTCTACAATGGGGTCTAATGAGGGATGAGTACAGTGGGGCAATGACCTCCTTTTTTCTGGAAGAAAAGCCCTTAGTGATGAGGTGTTCCACAAAGAAGGATTTCCTGACTGTTGTGGTGATGTGTTTATTGAAAGTGAGACCACTGACTACCTGTGTCCCTAAGTCTCTCATCACATTTTCGATGTTTAGTGTACTGCCACCTATGTGGTAATTCATGGGTACATGTTTTTTTCCAAAGGGGATAACTATACATTTCTTGGCATTAAACTTGAGCCCATGGCTCTGGCACCAGACATATGTTTCTGTAAGGCCCTTTTGTAGAATATCCACATCATTTGGGGATTCAATAATGGCTCCCAGTTTGCAGTCATCTGCAAACTTTGTTAGCCAGAGTCCCTTAGTGTTGTCCTGTACTTCAGAGAAGTAGATGCCAAACAAGAGTGGTCCCAGGACTGAACCCTGAGGTAATCCACTTGTCACTTGTCTGGAGCTGGATTTGGAGTCGGCTGCTTTTACAGTTGGGGTTACCCATTGAGTGACGTAGGGATTTATGCCAAGCTTAGTAAGTTTATCTATGATTCCAGAGTGGAGGGTGGTGTCAAAGGCCTTACCCTCGTCCAGAGCTCTGGAGACTGATTCGAAAAAGTCAATCAGGTTCAGGAGACAAGATCGTCCCTTCACAAACCCAAACTGGGTGGGGTTCAGTGTTTGAAGGTTGCCAATGTCTTTGTTTATAAGTTCCATGATAATGTGTTTGATGTCCTTGTTGATCAGGCTCATCAGACTGATGGGACAGTAGTTCCCGGGATCTAAGGTGGATCCCCCCTTGTGGAGTGGGATAGCTGTAGCTGTGCGCTACTCAGTGGGCACAAAGCCGAGGTGAGGCTATGATTAAACATGACACTTAGGTGAGGTGCAGGTTCATTTTATAGTTCATGTAGTACATAGCCTGGGATGTCATCTGGTCCCATGGATGCTGTATTCTTAGCTTTGGAGAGGGCGGTTTCTACCTGGTGGCCTTGATTACCGGAATTTGGCAATCTTTTGGTATTTAATGGGCCCTTTAAGAGGTGAGAGGGGGTGAAGTTGGCACTAAATCGATCTGCCAGGATATTGGCAATATCCTTGGGATCAGTATATTTAATGCCATTCTGTTGAAGCTCAGAGCAGATCTGAGCACTGCCATTTAGATTCTTGACATAACTATAGAATGCCTTGTGGTTGTCTTTGGAATCTTTGGCAATTTTATTTTCGTAACTAGCTTTTGAGGATTTTATGAGGGATCTCAGCTTCTTACTGAGGCTGGTGAGGGAGTTTTTTATATCCTGGGATTTTCCTCTTTTCTGCAACAGTTTCTTCCTTCTGTTGTATAGTTTGTTTATAGCAGGGGAGCACCAGATTGACTTCCTTTTTTTGGAGGACAGCATCTTGGTTCTATCTGGGATGGCAAAATTCATGCACGAGTGGCTGTGTTCGTACAGTGCATTAGTGTAAGATTCTGCATTTGAACTTTCAGATCCTGTCTGCATGGGTGTTATGAAGTTTGTCACTTCTGCCTTCAATAGCATGAAGTTGGCTTTGGAGAAGTTTAAGGAGATTTCCTTATTGGGTGGAATGTGGATGTCAAGGGTGATTTGCTTATGGTCAGACCTGACCAATGAGGGGGTGACCACTGGTGTGGAGCATCTATATCCCATGTTGGTAATGACCAGGTCTAGGATATTGGAGCCCCTGGTGGGACAATGGATTAGTTGATCCAGGGCGTTGGAATTTATGAAGTCCAAGAACCGTTGGGAAAAGGAGTTGGTACCCGAGTAGTTTTCCCATTTAATGGCAGGGTAGTTGAAATCACCCAGTATTAGGGTGTTTGGTTGTATCTTAATATTTTCCAGTATGTTTAGAAAGGTGTAGTTAGAATCTTGGGGCATGGTGGGGGATCTGTAGCAAGCTACAATTTGGATTGCAGTCTTACCTAGTGTTAGCTGCACCTGGGGAATTTCAGATGCATTGTGTTGGGCAACTAGCCTGGAGGTGTGAATATCTTTGGTGAATATGGACACTCCTCCACCTTTCATGTTTCAGTCTTGGTTTTGTGGCTGAAAAGTGTGGTAAGAGTTGTAGCCTGGTATTGCAGGGGTGCTCTCTGGAGCCTTGAACCAAGTCTCAGTTACTGCACAGATATCGATGTTCTCCATTTTTAGGAGTGCCTTGAGAGAGTGCATTTTAAGGTTTAGACTTCTAGCATTGAGTAGCATTACCTTCAGATTTTGCATGCTTGTATCTGTTACAGTGGTGGTTTTGTCCTTTGAACCTTGCCTAAAAAAGGCACATATAGGGGTGGCAAGAGCTTTTGCCAGTAACCTGAATCCCAGGGGTGACTAGTCTAGTCTAGTTTTTGGTCAAAACCTAATGCGGAGAAAGTCTTTCCTGGGTTATTAATGATCTTCTGGCAAGAGATCAATGTTATAATTCCATCTCAGCTCTTACAGATGGCCGGTTTGAGGCATTATTATGACATACCAGAAGACATTCTGGAAACGTTTGCCTTCTACAGATTTGGGTAAATTCACATGGTAATGTCAGGGGCTAATTCCTCCTCTTCCAACTCTCTGACCTGTGAGGGCATAACAGGGTTCAATGTGAGGTTCACTGGTGTACAACAATCTATGATAGCCTTAAATAAATTAACTTGGAGTGCATCTATAACTGGATTGTCAGTAGCTTACTGACCCTAAGACATCCGCCATGGCTATATACACCATGGTGTGAAACTCATCTGTTGCAGTACTGTATCCTAATATCACCTATAGTTGTAAAATAATGGAAATGATGTCAAAGAAGGGGTGATTTCTTATAATCATGATCTGGGTCATTCTTAGGGACAAAGTATCCTCCAGTATTGCCTCTGTTAAGCACACTATCTGCTGATGTTACAGAAGTGGCACATACCTTGGGCTCCCCTAGACTAAACTACTGCAATGCCCTGTACCCAGACCTGGGCTGTATGTAACTTGTGCAAAACTCTACAGTTTAGCTGCTGACAAAGGTATCCTGATAACACCATATTAGTAGATTCTGCATAGTCTGTCCTGGTTGTCAGTTCAGTTATGTCCCACATATATGGTCTTAGTTTATTTAGCTCTTCAAGGTTTATGTCACCCTAGATTTAAAGAGCTTCCAGCCTGAGAACAGACCCTCATGCTCTATGCTCTCTGTCTTGGGATAGTTGGTGGACTCAAGGTTTCAAGTGGCTTTTTTCTTTCTGATGAGCAGTCTTTTACTTTTCAAGCGTTTCCCCTTTGGAACATGTTACTCAGGTGGGTAGGGACATGTGTGCCCATCAGCAGTGCTCCCTCAAAACACAATCTGTTTGGTCTTGAATATCATTTTTGACAATTGTAAGTCTTAATATCTGTTGCATCAAATCTTTTCTTGTATATTTATTTAATTTATCGCATACCGTATTTTGAATGATATTGTATTGCTGCATAGGTTTAAGCACCTATGTATATGTCAAGTTGAGCTTTGAATTTTAAAGAACTGCTAAATTACTGATCCCATTGATATCTGCTCTGTATAAAAATATCAGTGTACCCTAAAACTGTCAGTCTACTACCAAACAACTCTACAGCTTCTCACAATAACTCCAGGGATGAAGCTACATCAGTAAACTTCTGATCTGCTGCAATGGTGAGGCAGTAGGCCTACTCAGGCATTTTACTGAATCATGTATCACACAGTTTTTGACAGTAACTTTGTAACAGGGTAGAATTCGCTGGTTGCTTCAGTATAACATAAACTTTTTCAGTAGCATATATCACAAGTCTTAGTTACAGCACTTTGTGGAACATGCTAGGACAACATGCTAGTGTGACATGTGTACTACGTCACTCTTCATAATAATATATCTGAAGGAAAACACTGCAGCAGTAAAGTTTTCTAATAACATGCACAACATACTGTCTTTGTTCATTCTAGCTACAGAACACCTTACATGACCTACCTTTCTCCTGCCACCTCACTGCTGATTGTGGTACAGGTCTTCTCACAGCCGCTGCAGAGAATGCTGTATCCAGTATGCCCATGGGGAACTTTAAATTCTGAAGTAGTCATATTGGGAAATCACCTGAGAAGTAGATACTTTCAGACTTCAAACCACGTTAGTATAAAAACAAATAATTTAAAAAAGCCCAACCTGTACCAATGCATGTCAAGATATAGGTCAAGAAAGAGGGCGGAGGATAGCCTATTCTCATTCCTGTTTTGGTTTATGGCATTAGTAAAAGAAAGGAGGGCTGAAGTGGTGCTGGTGTATGGCCTGAAACTATGCTGGGAGTTGTATAGTAAGTTATTCTGTGTAAGGTATTGCATTGGTTGCTTATGTACACATTTCTCCATTATTTAGGCTAGTGGGGAAAGAATGGCAATGTGTCTATACTTGGATATGTGTGCAGAAATACCATCTTTATGGAGTGGGATGACATGGGATATCTTATAGAGGGAGGGGATACTGCTTTCAGATAAGTTTCTGCTGATAAGGATAGATATGGCATATGCAATGGCATCTGCAGCTATTTCTAGGTACTCAGCAGGGAGGAGGCTAGCAACGAGGGTGGTAGGTTTTAGTTTTTTATAAGTGTTTTGATAAAAATAGTGGATATCGTTTGGAAGCTAAATTGGGGCTGATTAGTGGGTACATTAGGGGTGTGGTTTAAGTTTGTGGGGGTTAGTTGATTTAATATGAATTGGGATTGTTTCAGTGAAAAAGTTATTGTAAGCACCATCTATGGTCTCTGGGGAACTATGAGTGTGGTTAGCTGTGGTTGGGTTTGTAGAATGACCTGGATGAAGTAGTTGGTTTAAGCCTGCACAGATCTTTTGAGGGTTGTTTAGGTGTTTTTGTAGGAGATTTATGTAGAAGCTTTTTGTATCTAGTAAAATAGTTTTTTTTTGGACCATTCCTGCGTTGAAGATATTTTAGAATGTCAAGTCGGGCTTCAGTTGTTCTCCAGCTGTCCCAGGCTCTGTTTCTAGTTTTGATTTTAGATTTGGTATCTTTTGTGAGCCATGGTGCTGTGCTTGATCTAGATTTTATTCTACGTGCTGGAGCATGGGAATCAAAGATATTTAGGAATTTAGTGTTGAATGAGCTATAGCCTATTATAATGGTAGATTTTTTTAGTTTTGAACAGTCAACTGCTTTCATTTAATTTAGCAAAGTTTTTCCTGTTTGTAAGTGTTTTATATATTAGCACTGTCAATGCCCAAACTACACCCAACAGCTAGATGGATGGGAAAAGAAAGACAGTTACAGACTCTGCTCGAAAAAGAGCAAAGAAGGCATGAGATGCCAAGCGTAACAGAACAAGAATAGCCATTGGTACTGAATTTGAAAGATGGATCACTTTGAAGCAGTCATTGCGACTTTCAACTCACACAGAGGTTGCCCGTCTCCTTCTGGATAAGTAAGTTTTACTGTAATTGACTCTGGCTCTATTGCTGTTATACTTATTAGATTATTACTTTCTCACATTTGTAGTGACATATGCCATTTCTATGTTGCAGATATGACAAGTGTACCACAAAAAAAGATTTGCAGCATAATGAGCGACTTACTCCAGTTCAACATTCCACACCAATGTGTTTCCGGAATCATTCAGATGATTTGGATGGGAGCACAATACTGTCTTCCACCACGATAACGGTTACGACTGCAGACTACGACAAGACAGGGCAAGTATCAGTGACAGGGAACACATGCAATGTCCTTGACTTCTGCAGTCAGGAAAGATTAAAGTTGTAAATACTTGTTCTTCTTCTTTCTGCTTTTCCTGGTTAGGGGTAGCTACAGCGGAACTCCGGCACGCTAATGATTGGCATTAGATTTTTTATGGGTGCCGAGGTGCCAGCTCAACGCCCAACCATCAGCGAAGGCACGCCCATTCTACGCATGTCTTTTGAACGCCACTCAACCACAGGGAGGACATGCAGACTCCACACAGAAGGCACTCTGGCTGAGAATCGAACGGGAGAACCTCTTGCTGTGAGTCAACAATACTACCACTGCACCACCGATGCTTCCATTAAAGTTGTAAATACTAATTTCCCATATTTCCCATATTTTTCCTTTTAGAAACAATTCAGTTGATCATGAACAAAGCTTATCAAGTGCAGAAACACTCCAAGTTACTACTGTAATTACCAAAGAGTCACCAGATAGCAGTCCTGATAAAGTAGTGGGACATCGGCCTGTGGCAAGGTAGGTACCCTTACCACTTCTACTTTGCAAGTTCATAATAATCATACCTGTCATGCAATACCTACATGCATTTCAAAAACTATCATTTTTATTATATGCAGATGTCTTGATTGGACCAGCAATGCACCACAAGAAGACCTTTCAGGAACAGTGGACTCTTTAGTCTCCAGTCAGGAGAACACAAACTGGTACATCTATGGTGATAGTTTATTTATATTATCAGTTTCTGTTTTTCTTGTCATGTCACTAATGGTTCATCTCGTCTTCATCCATTCACCTTTCTAATTATGAAAGTCCCTTCTCCTTTGTAATTATGATCATGCCATATACTCCAACATTAATTTTGTACAGGGATCCTGAAAATTGCAATGATACTGACAATGAATTTGAACAGTGTGAAGAAGGATGCAATTCTGACAGCCTCTATCAGATGATACATCAACTGTGACTAATGATTACAATAGTGAAGCTCAATCACTGCCACAGTCTACAGTGCTGCTGGTGTATCAGGAGAAACTTCTTCAACTTGCTCGAAACTATATTTTCCACCGGTGTCAAAAATGCAGAGTAAAGGTTTCACTGCCCAGTTCAATTTCAGGATCTTGCATCACACTGGAATGGGTAAGTTTTTCAAATAACCTCAGTGCCTAACATTTTGAACTAATACTATTTCTGTTAGTCTCGACTGATTTTCAGAGTTGCTGATAATAGGCAGAGTACAATTATGTCACATACTTTTTCCAGCTTGGGTAATTACAGATGTCATGCAGTTCCTGTTGTAGACAATTGCTGCCACACAACTCATTGCATCATATGTCAAACTTAATCATAGAAGGTATTGCTGTAGTGAGGCAGCCTGAAACAAAGAAGACAATGACACTCATAAACTCAACCAAAACAAATTAGTAGCAGACTGTTCAACATATTATGGTTGAATGCATTGGCAGCCAGTACTAGCCGTGGATGAGAAACACTTGACTGTTTTAGGTCAGCCAAGGCTTATGTAAGGCAGCATGTGCACTGAAGACAATACATGTGTTGTGTTCAGTACATTATCTGTGGCATTAGCTGCAACATGTAAGGTAACTGACATGTTGCTGTAATGGTAATTACTCATGTGCATGCCTTACACTGCAGTTACTGTAATATCTGAGTACTAAACTGAAATAAGTATCACATTACTTTTGGTCAGAAATTTGAAATAGGCTAGATAACTGACAGAAAACTAATGGTAGCTTATGGTTTGATCATGATCTGCCAATATGTTTTAATTTGGTAGAAGTGCTCCGGAGGACATGCTGTGTACCAATGGAGCAGCCAGCCACAACTCAAAAATCGATTAAATGCTGGAGATCTGATGCTGGCTACGGCAACCTGTCTCTCGGGAAATAACTATGCCAAGGTCTCACTACTTGCAAGTTGCCTTGGTTTACCAATTCTGAGTCAGTCATCTTTCTTCCGTTATCAAAGACTTTACATAGTGCCAGTTATTGAGGAGTACTGGCAGGACATGGTCGGCAAGATGCTTTCAGCACGTAGAAATACAACAGTGACGATTATGGATAACAGTCATTACTGTAATCTGTATGCATGACATTCACTTTTGGTCACTTGTTTCGGAACAAACGGCTTTTGCATTCTTATTCATCTAGGTGATGCTCGTATGGACAGCCCAGGGCATTCGGCCCAGTACTGCACGTATACATGTATGGATGTTGCCACCAAAGAAATTATACTTGTACAAGTCATAGATAACCGTGAAACGGAATTAAATTCAACTGTAATGGAAAAATTCGCCTTTGAGAGATGCATGGAAATCCTTTTGCAGCATGAAGTTCATGTGGATGAAGTGGTTACTGATGCACACCTGCAAATTGCTAAAATAATGCGTAAGCATCCCAAGATAGTGTCGACTTTACTGTAATGACTTCTGATGCATCTTTCACATGTGCCTGCTCTATATACCTATTGTAGTCAATGTCAACTGCATGGTGTGGAGTTTGCCAAATGTAAGAAAATTGTGTGATAGACAGTTATTTCATGTACACCTGTTTAGTATTTACTTGGCATGCATAAATTAGCATGACCGATTAGTAGCTCAGATTTGCATAAGCATTGTGTGGCCACTCTATCCAAATTCTTGTAGAGTGCACTACAGTGCATGACTACTTAAACTGCAAGAATGACGTGGCTAGTAATCAGCATGTTTATTTTAGACCTAACTTTCTTAATCCTTTCGTACATATGCTTGGAAGTACTTATTTAGCATTACAGTCATATCTGTGATGTTATAAATGGGTAGTTCATCTCTATTTGCATAACATATCTTGCTTTTGCCACCGTGGAGTGTGGGTGGACAAGGGGTCCTCAGACAAGTGCCTTACCATGTTTACTTAACTTATGCTTTTAAGGCACATGTAACACAGAGACAGTGGCAATGCTGATGTTGACCATCACAATGATTCATGCCTCTACTCACACAGGGACTCGGTTCTCCACAATAAAGCATTCGTTTGACATATGGCATGGAGCCAAAAATCTAGGGAAAAGAATTACACAGGTATAATGCAACCAAGGATGACAGTACTAAGTGACACCCCCATTATATGTGTTTTCTACTGGATTTCTTTCAGCCAAATTACACCTTTTTAATTTTTTGCAGGCTGGTAAACGACGTGGATGCAGAGTTTTACGGATGTGGTGCAAGGAAATAACGAACCATTTCTGGTACTGCTGTCAACAATCTGAGACTGTGGACCAATTTATGGTAAATCTGACCTACACATGCCTTTGCTGTGTATTGCATACCCGTCATGTTTGTATCAATAGTTTCTGCAATTTGATGACTATTGTACTTGTCCTTTCCCACTGCAGATGAGATAGAGTGGCATTTTACATCATGTAATCGATGAGCATAAGTGGAACACACAAGATGGCCGAGAAGATGCAGTCTGTTCATGTGAGCACGAACAACTTAGCCAAGAGCGCACTATTCCATGGATAGAGCCCGACAGTCCGGCACATAAAGCATTGGAAGAAATTGTTTATGACGACAAATTATTCAAAAACGTCCACTACTACTTGAGCTACAGGTAACGAGCATTCCTTGTCTGTGTCAAAGTATTTGAACAAAAAGTGTCAGCATCTGTGAAAGCTTGTGTGTTTAACACATTTTTGTCTTATGGATGAAGCTAACTGATTACTGGTTCATGCATAAATACAAATAGATTTATGTCATTGTTTTGACACTGTGTGCTTCCCTTTGTGACCTTCATTAATTCATTAAGTTTCCAAATGAGATTCTGAAATGTATGTCTTTATCTATTGTTCATTCCCATTTGTGGGACTGGTCCAAGTAGATATGATCCAAGTCAGCTGATGACTACTACAGTAACAGTTGTATTATTGAAAGAAAACATTAGGATCAGCACTGTGGAATGGCAATGGTCACGACTATCACAAAATTGGATGTACAGGTCATACATTAATAATAGTCAGACATATAATCTGTTTCAATTTCAGGCATACAGCTGAACTGGAACAATTTCACCAGCACATATTAATGTATGCTTCTAAAAGGAACTCATACACATTCCCAGTATTTCGTGCCAGAAATTACCTCGCAGCAATTGATCACAACATCCATGTTGGAAGGCCATACATGAGAAATCAGCATGGTAATGTAGTGTAAGTACTGCCTATTTTATCAGTCTATTCTTGTTGGACAGTAATTAGTTTGTTTTGGTCAGTAATACGCACTGTATCAAGCAATATTCTGGTTGTGCAATACCTACTGTGTGTAACAGTTTAAAATAGTCTGGCAACTCTTTTTGTTTCACTGTCTGCAACATTTGGATAGGGCAGCTTAGACACTCAAGAGAGTCGATGCCTCAAGAACAAATATCAGGCCAGGCTCAACTGTCAGTGATGTAATTACTAAAGCAAAAAGAGTATGCAAAACAGATAGGATAATTGCCATACACACAGCAGTTAATTGTGGGCATAAGCCGAGTTTTGATCAGGCCCAGTATAATGATGCTATCATGCTGTAACGAAAAGCGGGCAACGTGATTCCAAAATGTAACCCTCATTTTGATTTTTCCTTATTTCAGGTATTCTCGTAAGTTCAATAAGAAAAGCTCACGGTGGACCATAACTCGTTGTAAAGTTAAGAAAGACTACAGCTACTTTTGTAATCTAAAAAAGATATTGATTCACAGAATGACCAGCACTAGCAGTGTCGTAGCACGCTCCATATTGAGAGAAGATGACCCGAGATGCATACAGTCCACAATAGCACCATTCCCACCACCAGATACCAACCTTCTGATTGAGGAGCATGTCTCACTTCTGAAATGATGGAAAGCACTTGGTGATAAGGAGACATGATTTGTCAGTGATGAGTGGCTTAAATGGCCACAAAGGTGGAATTGTCAACATGCTCCAATGAAGGAGGGTGAAGTGCAGTTGGACCATTCAAGGGAAAGTTACTTATCTCTTTGTCTGTTTGACACTCTTTTTGTCAATATGGCCTGTAGTCTTAATGTAATCTGCTCTACAATGTCAGCATGTTCAAATATCAACATAAACTATCTTGCTGTAGGAATGATAATAGTGTAACTTATAAGTGTTGATGGATGGTTGGATTCCTGCAGGTAATATTGATGTCAGCTTGTTGGTTTTCTCTGACAACCACACAATGAGGTCATCAGAAACATAGCGTGGTTCCTCTTCAGTCATGATCAAGTGGAATTATGCAGAGGTTTCAGCCAATGGTTTTCTACAAAGGTTTTGATTCATACAAATGCACAGGCATTTCCATTGTATGAATGTGCTACTTAAGAGCATGGAAGTGCCCAGCCATGTTGTTGTACACCTACTTTTTCTATGGAGTCGAAATGTCTCAGTTCACACATAGGCAGGGTGAGTGTTCTGACCATAGGCTGATACTGGAGGTAAACATTTAACATCATACCAGCATTCTTATAGTCTCTTTCTGTGGGTATCATGGAGTCAGTAAATCAATAAGAATGTGTCACTAAGGCATTCATGTTTTTTTTACATCTTATTTCTTGTTTTGTGTCCAAAGTAGTTGGTGGCATGCAATTATCACTGTGACAAGTGTGATGAGCCACTATGATTGGGCAATACTAACTCTGGCCGTAAAACCATTAAATGGCAAAGTAATGTCACATGTGCAAGTCACAGGTTCATTGGAAGACATCAGGCACTTTAAACCATAACAAATATATATTCTGTCACATCAATGATACATTTCTATCAGTATACTGTTTTTTGAGTTACATTTTTTAGCCTTGCAAATGTGAGGAAATGGAAATGATTTCTCGCAATGATGGCCTGCCTACTGTTCTAGAAATTGTAGGAAAGTACTATTGTAAAGTCTATGCTAAAAAGGTACTTACTAACACCTAAGGTTAATAATTTTACGGTCAATTTTGAGTTCAGTGCTGACATTCCCGTTGGTAAATATCAGTCATTCCCAGTACAGTCATACTGATGTTGCACGCCCAAGCATGCTGCTTAATTCTTCCTCACTCAACTTTCTCTTGTGTTGTCTGTATGTAAATAAGAAATCCTAGGCATAAAGAAGCACCGAATGGACTAGGCTCGATTTTTGTCAACCACAACTGCATGTAATACACTTGCTGTCTACAGCAGCATTAGCAGTATGTGCATCTCATTCAAGTTTCTCTGTTTTGGGTGTGACTCCTACAACAGAAATCTCCCAAGCTGCTCAGGAGTAGCTCACACCTTACTCAGGAGTAACTCTTCTACGAGCCGGGCTATGTGTGCACCTTCACAGCATGCAACCTCATTTATCCAAATGTGACCTTTTATTCTCTTGTCATCTTGTAAATAATAATGATTGCAGTATATTTAAACCGTGATTATCACCATGTAACCTGACATTTTTTGTGACGTAATCCTCACCCCGATCAGGCTAGGACCATTGAGCTTTTACAGGAGGAGATCAGTAGATTGAATTTTTTTTTTCAGATGAATAAGCTACACATTGTTCAGCCGTCCCATGTGAAGTGATTTGCCTGTATAACGTGATAGTTTTTCAAGGCTGCATAGTGTTGTTTTGTATGTCATGACTATGTGGATATTCTGGACTAGAGGTCAACATCCTTTGACAGCATATGTCACATCCTTACAGGAGGAAGTAGCAATGCTGCAAGGCATCATAAGCTGGTTGTATGTAGATTGTAATGGTGGTTAATGTGATGGATGATGACATATAAAAGTCTCACGGTTCCTATGTTTGCTGTACTGCATCAACCAGTGATTGAAATACTCTGAAACGGAAGAGGCACAGACAGGGAGACATTGTGACAAAACCGATAGGCTGTGTGATGGTGCTAATGCTGTATAAAAATGGCCTATATGGAACAAGAAATCTGTATTGTCAACTATTGTAACAATGGCACTGAAGGTATTGACAAATTTTAACTATATACTTGCTCATCTGACTCCTCCACAGAAAAACATGAAGGGGAACACATTGGCAGGTAGAAAGTGTAAAAGGTCTGTTTCAGCTATTGAACAAGGGACTGCAAGAAAGGTTTCCACAGGTGCAGGACGACGTAGACGCCAACAACATATGCCAGAACACAGACAAATGTGTTCTCCAGCAGCAAGTAGATGTGAGGCACAAGGGACTTTGCAAGTAAGCTCAGCACTTCTTTGTGTAAATAACTGCTAATAGCTGTAGTTACATGTTACATGACAGAAGATATGTAGTAATACCATTTTGGAAAAGAAAAAATGTAAACCACATAAAATAGTTGTCTGTATTTTTATATACTTTAAATAATTTATTTTCTATAACTGCATAAGTACCTTTCCCTTGACATCTGCTGTTGTAATTTTACTTTGAAGCATTAGGCATGGCAATGATTCTGCATCACAAGTCGAAACTATACACTTACCTAATAATGTTAACAATACCCATTAATGTAGCATTTCTACAATTACCGCAGGGCAGTCTAGCTTGCCGATATGTCTGTTACAAGGAAGTAAGGAGGTTTACATTGTGGAGGACCCCAGCATCCCTGGTTGGTTTTCTCAGTAACACAGACAAGTCCTTTGTTTTACCTGTAATGGCCCCATTGCCACCCTTCAGGCATTGGACTAGTTCTTGAACTATTTTGTTTATGACATGTTATGCAGATACAACTATGTTGGTGTATTTGATTGAAATTGCATTGAATGTATTGTACCCATATGTCTATTATGATCATGTACATAGTTACACATTAGTTCCTACATTTGTCAGTAACAAGGACATATTTACCATTTTAAGGACCGAATTCGTGATTTAGGCAGTGAGGATCTGCAAAACATATGTGTAAGAATTGCTGAGCGGAATCCAGCCATTCTTCTTGAAGTCCTTGACAGTCAATTCCTAGATGGTCCAGAAGTTTCACAACATCCACATAGTCCGGATGCTCCTGAGTGGTGTGTATGCAACCGCTGTAAATGCATGCCAACTGTCATCGAGAGTGTGTGCTGCAGAATGACTCCAGAGAACTGCATCTCCTCGTCAGAAGTAAGTAATACATATAAGTTAGTGTTTGCTAGCCGCAGAGTCCTGAATTTATGAGTAAATGGATGAACTGGAAAAGAGTGCAGTATACATTGCAGGACAATCAAGTGTACTTGACATACCTATTAGAACTGTATAGATTTGCAGACAAGGTCAGGATTTTATTCTCATAAATGTGGTTCGCTGTCATACAATTGGGTTGTTCCGGCAAATTTCTGGAAATTCAATTAGTGCGGAAGTTAGCAAGTAATGACAACGATTTGCTTTATATAATTCAGACCTTTCAGAAAATTCAAGATAATGCCTAATATGTAATGGCATTCATAATGAATGTACTGTATGCAGTCGAAAGTAATAACTGTTCTCTGTTGCACTCAGGAAATGCATGAATGTGTCCTCCAGCGTTGTGTCCTACAGACAGCTGAAGCATACCGGTGATCATTATTTGGACTACCGATGGAAGCAGATGAAAATAAATGGTACAGGCACACAGCTTACCATCAATACATTGTGTGGCGTCATGGACGTTTGGGAACTGGAAACAGGAGAGTCATTCCCAGCTGTTGTGTTTGGAAAATTCGTGACAGATATCCAGATGCCAATGGTATTTACACAGGTTTCCGGCCCACCAGATTTTAGATATACATACTGTCACAATACCATACTCATTGAGTTGTTCTGTTGATCACATTCTAGGTCTTAATAGTTTCGATGTGTGTATGACTATGAATGTAATGTGTTCTATTGCACAACTGACCCATAAAACTTCATCCATTTTTCATGTAATAGTGTGTTGTTAAAATAAATTGTTTGGAAAAACAGGTTGCATCCTCTTTGTTTTATTTATGTGAAAGCGTGGAAACAACTGCACCAGACAACATCTGCATTATATAATTTCATATTAGTTTTGGCATGCAGAGCACAAGGCTGCTGTAACTTCATGTGCAGTGTTTGGCACAAAGGGGACAGAAATGAGTAATTGTAAAACTAAACAGTGTCTACCTATAGGTATGTATACATATATATGTATGCCACATGCTCTCGGGATCTAAACCTCACCACAACAATAAATAGGGTGTGCTGGAGGGACAGATTCCTGTCCCAGAGACTTCCCATGCTTTGGAACAAGATTCCAATCTACATTAGGCAGAGCTCCTCACTAACACTCTTCAAAAGAAACCTTGATGGGTGGATGGGAAACAGAAAGTTTACCCCAGGGATCACTTCAGTGGCTCTGCTGGATAGAGGCACAGGTAACTAATCTAAGAGGGTGGAAAAAGCCAACGCATACTGGCTAGGCTTATAAATGCCTTCGGTCAGATAGCCTAGTACCTACCTATGAACCTAATAGTTTGGCATGACAACTGTGATGGTTATGGGAAAAACATGGTGCACTTGGCTGATATGAAAGTGAGAAAAAAAAGTAAAACAGCAAATTGGCTGATATGATACAGATGGCAAACACAAATGTAATGGAAACAGGTAAAAACTATGCACATAACCGATACTGCAATATCAGGGATGTAGGGCTAGTATTGCATACATGGTGAGTAGTGGATGATTCTGGAAAATGAAATTCTTTCTTTGCAAGTAATTGGTGTCTGATAATTTCATGTATGTGGTGAACTTGGAAGCATAATTTGCAAGCCTTGTGAAAAAACTGTCAGGATATAGTACTGAATCTATAGTAGATTGTGTACATGGCAGTAACACCATGAATAGATCAATATATGTGACTGTATATGTATCTCTCTCTCGTTCTATCAATAAGGAATATATCTACTTCAGAGGCTTGCAGTGTAAAAGCTTGGAATGTCACATGGTGGGGAAAGTTTACTCGAAGTTCAGAAAGTTTGAATGGTTTAACGTGGTGATTGCCGAACCGTGCATAATGGGCAATCTAATGTTCTCTTCCCTGCAGTGAAATTTCAGAGTTGGTATATGCAATTACCTGGGTGTGTTGCTGGTGCCAGGGGGCATGCCACCATGGCAAAAAGTAAAAAAAAAACTTATACATAAATACTAAGGTTGCTAAGCATACAGGATTCTTCCACACTGTCCAGAATTAAGAAACCCTGTCCAGAAAATGGAGATTGCCTTGTATTGTCCAGAAAAAATAAAATAAGTTGTGGTTATGATGTCCGGGATATTAATTTTGTTTTAATAAAAAAAAAAAAAAATGAAGGGCGTTCTTCTTTAAGAACACCCTTTACGTCTAGTCGCACAGAGGAAGAAGACCAAAATGGGTCACAAATGAAAACGCTTGTTGCGTCTGTGTAACAGATTCGTATACATCTTTGTGTTTCACGCGTGGAGTTTTGAGTTCCAGTCCAGAAGCTGTTTTTTGGACAGCACAGTGGACGATAATCATGAGATTCACAGTACTACCCTTGAAATGTGGTATGTTATTAAAAGCTATGAAGTTGGAATGAGTGATGAAGATGTAAGGTAATTCCAGTTTATAGGAACTGTTATTTATTGTGTGTGTTGTCACTAATATGTAATCAGACACATCTAGCTTTTGTTGTCTGAGGTGTTTAGTACTGTTTGATGTGCTGTTAGTTTGCATACAAATTGGATTTATCATTTTTCTGACTTAACTCAGTATATAATTCCACAAGGGGATACTAGTTAAAAAATGTGCAAACAAAGACTATTCTATAGGCGTGGGTATAGAAAGCATTCAGATTAGACCTGAAAATGTTAAAATATACCCTCTTAGTTGTGTTTAACATGACAAAACGGTACTTTTACAGAACGGAAGACTTGTTTCAGTCCCTACAAGTACTACATGACCATACAGTCATTCAAATTTAACAGGCAACTATAAGAAAACACATTTTACTTATTCTTCAACACTTGCAATTTACAAAACTCGGATGTTGCTTACTTTTGCTTATTAATACTGAATCAACAGACTCATGGGTGTGAAGATGATTTTATTTATTTTCTCTGGTAAACTGGAATGGAAATCCCAACATAACTAATCCAGGCTCCATAAGACTAAACGTTAAAAAATATATAAAAAACCTGATGTAGCTATCCTCTATTCAATATTACCAGTTTACCATTTTTAATGTATTATAGGCAATTTATTCTTCCAGGTCAACAGGCAGCAATGCACGAAAATTGTAGATGAAACACTGTAATATAATGTTTGCTAGCAGCAACCTTTTCATTAGTTACAGCTGTCTTTAAAGTGGGATTATTCAATTGACCTTTACTTCTGCAGAGATTGTCATTACAATCCACCAATATCAGTCAATATGCACAGAACTTTGACATTTACGGTTGAAATATTCAAAACGGGGCAGTTTTGTCACTATTGGGTCATATGTTCTTGCTTCATTGCTTACTGGAAAACTGTTCAAAACTATAAATTTAAAACATGCTGCAACAAGTGGTGCTGTTTTATACAAGGGATATAATTTAATTATACATAATAATTTAATACAGGCACGAAGGTGAATCAAGTAACTTTTGCATAGTCTTACAAATGTATGCAAGGGGTCTGTGATTTGAAAAAACCCAAAGGTAAACTTAATCTGCCACTGGCCAGATGCATTTCTTTGAGTGTGGGCTTCAATGCTATTTCAGTGAATGTGAGTTTCAAAGGCAGAGAGGTTTTAATGCTACGTACGTTTTCATTGTGAGACTATTGCTTTGTTTAGCAAATGTCTATCATTGTTCTTGCTATAAAATTCAAAATAAACATTTTAAATACAATCTAAATATCTGCAATCATTGTAGAAGTAAAGCAGAAAACAGCATGCACACTGAAAGTTTTAAACAGTGTTTATAGCAGGTGGGGAGAAATGCAATTAATGTATTCGGTATGTATGAAAGTATGTCTGGCTAAAATTAGACAGAAAACTATATGCGAAGTAGAAACTACTAACATGGTGTAACTTTTTTTTCCCCCTGAAGTAATGGGACACTGTAATGGAGAGCGGTAGTGGGGGGAATCAAAATTACACGCATTTGCTTACACATACTTGTCCAGAATTTTTGACATGAAAAGTTGGCAAACCTACACACACACACACACACACACACACACACACACACACACACACACATACATTCATACATATGCCGGTATATATATATATATATATATATATATATATATATATATATATATATATATATATATATATATAGGATGATTGTAAGTTTTAGAAGTTAGTAGACTATGACTTTGAGGTCCTTATAAGCTTAGCCAACAGTTTAGCATGTGTTAAAACAAGTCAGCACTCAATGCCCCTATCTAGGAGGGACACAGGTAGAATCCCAGGGGTGTATTGCCTGTTTCCTATCCAGTTCTCGAGATTGCGCTTAACAAAAGGATAGTGAGGTTCTCTGCTTGATGTGTACAGGGAGTCTATTCTACGGATGGTTGAGTCTCTGGGACACCAGTCAGTCCTGTGAACAAGTGCTATTAGTGATGGAGACCATGCTGAGGTCTCACAAGGGGAGGAAGTATAGCAATTGGCCTGTACTTTGAGCATTCTTTTGAGCAGGCATCTTTAAGGAGAGTGATGATATCATACATTTTCCACACCTTGGTGATATACTGCTCGGTGATGGAATGGTTGATTAGGACAGAGCTAGGGTGAGAGATGGCATCTGCTGCCAATATGAGAAAGTGATTATGGAGTAGGTCAGTGGTGATGGAGATAGGCTTTAGTTTATGTATTATTATTTTTAATTGTGCTAGTTTGTAGTGCTCTGATCAAAAAATAATTGAAGTTTGTTACTTATCCAAAGATTCAACTTCCAATAACTCTCAGTCCTCCCCTTTCACTGTCAAATCCATTACTACCCACACTATAGAAAATCTCCTACTAAAGTTAAAACCTTGTTCTAATGGCCCAGATTACATTCCATCCAGCTTTCTCAAACTAGCCTCTGGTGGCACAGCCCTTCCCATCAGCATCCTAATAAATTGCTCCATCCAGGAATCCTATATACTACTCCTCTGGAAAAAAAGCCTTCATCATCCCCCTCCATGAAGGAGGTAACAACTTTTCAATCACCAACTTTTGCCCTACTGCTATCCTGTCCCCTATCTCCAAGATACACGAAAAATGTATTCACCTGCAACTTTTACTCTAACTGCTTGACAACCAAACAACTGACTCCATCAGAACATGGGTTTAGACAAGGACATAGTGCCACCACTGCCCTCCTTTCCCTCCTCGAAATCATCAACTCTGCTGGCAACTCTGGTAACATAGTTTCTATCCTCGTCCTCACCTTATCCAAGGCCTTCGATACAGTCTCCCATGAGCTCCTGCTTTCAAAACTCTCACATCTTAATCTCTCCTCTTCTTCTCTCAAATGGTTCACCAGCTATCTTTCAGCCAGGGAACAAGCTGTAAAATGGAACTACTGTATTGATTGTGGGGGGGGGGGACGGGGACACCTGACTGTTACTATATGTCTAGATAGGTATTGTGGGGCACACCTAAATGTTACTACATTGCTACACAGGATTGTGGGTGCACACCTAACTGTTACTACATTTGTACATAGGATTGGGGGGGGCAAAACTGACTGTTACTACTGTGTACATAGGATTGGGGGGGCACACCTGACTGCTTCTACATTGCTACACAGGATTGGGGGACACACCTGACTGTTACTACATCTCTACATAGGATATGGGGGGCACACCATACTCTTTCTATATTGATACAAGTGAGTGTGGTGGGGCACACCTGACTGTTGCTAAATTTCTACATAGGATTGGGGGGCACACCTGACTGTTACTACATGTCTACATAGGATTGGGGGGCACACCTGACTGTTACTACATGTCTACATAGGATTGGGTGAGGCACACCTGTTTCTACAGTGCTACATGGGAGTGGGGGGTTCACACCTGACTGTTACTACATTTCTACATAGGATTGGGGGGGCACACATGACTGTTACTGCATGTCTACATAGGATATGGGTGGTGCACACATGACTGTTTCTACATCTACACAGGATTGGGGGGGCAGACCTGACACTTGTACACATTTGCTATGACTCTACTGGTTTGTCCGGTACTGTATTTCATTCTGTTTCTAACCTATCATGCTGACTAGAGGCATATCAGTGTACTACAGGTCTTAGGTTTGATTGACTTACATATTAGTTTCTGACTTCCTACCCTTCAGAACTAACATCCCACTGCATGACCTGATGTAGTCTGTCTGTGTAGGCCTGGGGGGAGGGGGTTACCCATAGAACTCATTCAGAGGCCTTAGTACAGCCTTTGACTGTGGTTGCCTACACCTGTCCTGCTGTCTGAGAATGTTATTGGGTATGTGAACATCCTTGACTGGCATGTGTGTGTCATATGGACACAAATGTGGCCCAGCACATTTCCTGCAGTGAGTTTTGTCATCATGTGTAGTACTGGCTACTATGGTGACACCAGTATTTGTTACAGATCTCATGCTGCCACTATAGGTGTCTAATATCTGCTGGCATCCCATTCAGCCACCTGATTCCCTTCATGCTCACATCAATACCATAGATACAGGTAACAACACATACTACTCCATTTGGCAATTGGTAAGGTGAGTGACTTACCTTGTGGGTGTGCCAGTATTAAGGACGGTGCTGGAGGGCTGCCTATGTCGGATGCACATAGTACACTCCTAAACGTGGCTGGGCACAGGTAGTGTCATGTTTGGCATCCCTTTTAATGTATCTGTGCTTCAGAGAAAGGTGTCATTCCCTGGGTCCCTCCTGTGTCACTGTATGTACTATGCGTTGCCTCTTTGCCAAATATCAGGGCATATTGAGCACACCTCGTTCTTCCTACTGGAGCAGGCTCATGTTCCTCCTCCTCCAAGTCACTCTGTGGCTGTGCAGGCCTTGGCAATGGTGGGGGGCTGTGTGACCCTGCCCCGTGCTGTTCCTGCTGAAGCTGTTTCCACAGGATCATATTGTGTAGCATGGCACATAAGATGACAATTTCAGTACATGTAGCTGGTGATTACTACAAGGCTCCACCGGATGTATACAGGCAATGGAACCATGACTTGAACATTGCAAACACATGCTCTATTATAATTATGGTCAGTGTGTGTGCCTCATTATGGAGTTCTTCTACTGGTGTGTGTGCAGTTCTGATGGGTGTCATCAGCCACGGCTCCAGTGCATAACCAGCATCCCCCACTAGGTGACCGTACGAGATGTCCCCTTTGGCAAATCTCTGGTACAGCTGCATCAGATGCCAGATGTGGGAATCGTGATAGCTTCCATTACAGGTTACCTGTGTCCATTAGAGACATAAGTGACAAACCAGGGATGAATTTGTGGTTTCCCATCCAATTGTCTCAAACTCTGTAAATCTTGTGAACAGCTTTTGACTTTTACTGTGTGAATTTGTTAAAATGTATCTGCACGATATTTTTACACTATGGGCAATAGTGCTCACGCTTTGTATTATTTGATATGTACTGTTATTTTTATTCGACTGCTATCTGTACTGTAATGTGTTTCATGGAGCTATTCTCCCTGGGCCTCCACTGAAAATGGGTTCTCTGAGGACAATTGACTTCACCGGTAATCTAAAGTACAGTTTTGTACCTACCATAAATGTAGATGTTCGAGTGTATACCCTGCTGCAGTCATCACACTTGGGTTATCCTGTCGTCAGGCGGTCCCAAGAGTTGGCCTGAATTTCAAAGTCTTGGTCCGGCGTCAGTTGCTGTCGCTTCTTCCCTGACGTCAGTGCACCAGGGGTATATAAGAGGCATCCGACACCATTTTCTTCAGTTTTTCTTACCCCAGATGTCAGGTGCCCCCCCAAAAGGTGATCAATAGATAGTACCAATAATAAAAGTTTAGCACAAGCAAAACATCCCTCCAGCTATAAGCAAATACACCACAAAGGTTGTATCAGATTTTAAGGTATTGAAAGGTTTCAGTTAGGTCAGAGGGATGGAGGGAGGGTAACCTGGACTGCAGCAGGGTATACACTGAACATCTACATTTATGGCAGGTACAAAACTGTACTATGTTCATCGTGTTACCCTGCTGCAGTCATCACACTTGGGTTGAATCCCAAAGCTAAGGATGGGAGGTGGAGTCAAACAGGGTTAGAGGAGGCTATAAGACCCTGCAAAACTGCAGTGGCGGCCAGCTCTAGACTTAGAGTAAAGTGGTAAGTGATAGTGTTTGGTGAAGGTGTGTACTGAACTCCAAGTTGCAGCTTCCAGAATATCCTTGGTTGGCACCCCTAGGGGTGTGCCCCTTTAAACCCCCAAAAAAATCCTTAAGGCAGGATAAAGACTATTCTATAGGCGTGGGTATAGAAAGCATTCAGTTTAGACCTGAAAATGTTAAAATATACCCTTCTAGTTGTGTTTAACATGACAAAACGGTACTTTTACAGAAGGGAAGACTTGTTTCAGTCCCTACAAGTACTACATGACCATACAGTCATTCAAATTTAACAGGCAACTATAAGAAAACACATTTTACTTATTCTTCAACACTTGCAATTTACAAAACTCGGATGTTGCTTATTTTTGCTTATTAATACTGAATCAACAGACTCATGGGTGTGAAGATGATTTTATTTATTTTCTCTGGTAAACTGGAATGGAAATCCCAACATAACTAATCCAGGCTCCATAAGACTAAACGTTAAAAAATATATAAAAAACCTGATGTAGCTATCCTCTATTAAATATTACCAGTTTACCATTTTTAATGTATTATAGGCAATTTATTCTTCCAGGTTAACAGGCAGCAATGCACGAAAATTGTAGATGAAACACTGTAATATAATGTTTGCTAGCAGCAACCTTTTCATTAGTTACAGCTGTCTTTAAAGTGGGATTATTCAATTGACCTTTACTTCTGCAGAGATTGTCATTACAATCCACCAATATCAGTCAATATGCACAGAACTTTGACATTTACGGTTGAAATATTCAAAACGGGGCAGTTTTGTCACTATTGGGTCATATGTTCTTGCTTCATTGCTTACTGGAAAACTGTTCAAAACTATAAATTTAAAACATGCTGCAACAAGTGGTGCTGTTTTATACAAGGGATATAATTGAATTATACATAATAATTTAATACAGGCACAAAGGTGAATCAAGTAACTTTTGCATAGTCTTACAAATGTGTGCAAGGGGTCTGTGATTTGAAAACAACCCAAAGGTAAACTTAATCTGCCACTGGCCAGATGCATTTCTTTGAGTGTGGGCTTCAATGCTATTTCAGTGAATGTGAGTTTCAAAGGCAGAGAGGTTTTAATGCTACGTACGTTTTCATTGTGAGACTATTGCTTTGTTTAGCAAATGTCTATCATTGTTCTTGCTATAAAATTCAAAATAAACATTTTAAATGCAATCTAAATATCTGTAATCATTGTAGAAGTAAAGCAGAAAACAGCATGCACACTGAGAGTTTTAAACAGTGTTTATAGCAGCTGGGGAGAAATGCAATTAATGTATTCGGTATGTATGAAAGTATGTCTGGCTAAAATTAGACAGAAAACTATATCTTGATAGAAACTACTAACATGGTGTAACTTTTTTTTCCCCCTCAAGTAATGGGACACTGTAATGGAGAGCGGTAGTGGGGGGAATCAAAATTACATGCATTTGCTTACACATACTTGTCCAGAATTTTTGACATGAAAAGTTGGCAAACCTACACACACACACACACACACACACACACACACACACACACACACACACATACATTCATACATATGCCGGTATATATATATATATATATATATATATATATATATATATATATATATATATACACACATACATATAGGATGATTGTAAGTTTTAGAAGTTAGTAGACTATGACTTTGAGGCCCTTATAAGCCTAGCCAACAGTTTAGCATGTGTTAAAACAAGTCAGCACTCAATGCCCCTGTCTAGCAGGGACACAGGTGGAATCCCAGGGGTGTATTGCCTGTTTCCCATCCAGTTATCGAGATTGCGCTTAACAAAAGGATAGTGAGGTACTCTGCTTGATGTGTACAGGGAGTCTATTCTACAGATGGTTGAGTCTCTGGGACACCAATCAGTCCTGTGAACAAGTGCTATTAGTGATGGAGACCATGCTGAGGTCTCACAAGGGGAGGAAGTATAGCAATTGGCCTGTACTTTGAGCATTCTTTTGAGCAGGCACCTTTAAGGAGAGTGATGATATGATACATTTTCCACACCTTGGTGATATACTGCTCAGTGATGGAATGGTTGATTAGGACAGAGCTAGGGTGAGAGATGGCATCTGCTGCCAATATGAGAAAGTGATTATGGAGTAGGTCAGTGGTGATGGAGATAGGCTTTAGTTTATGTATTATTATTTTTAATTGTGCTAGTTTGTAGTGCTCTGATCAAAAAATAATTGAAGTTTGTTACTTATCCAAAGATTCAACTTCCAATAACTCTCAGTCCTCCCCTTTCACTGTCAAATCCATTACTACCCACACTATAGAAAAGCTCCTACTAAAGTTAAAACCTTGTTCTAATGGTCCAGATTACATTCCATCCAGCTTTCTCAAACTAGCCTCTGATGGCACAGCCCTTCCCATCAGCATCCTAATAAATTGCTCCATCCAGGAATCCTATATACTACTCCTCTGGAAAAAAAGCCTTCATCATCCCCCTCCACGAAGGAGGTAACAACTTTTCAATCACCAACTTTTGCCCTACTGCTATCCTGTCCCCTATCTCCAAGATACACGAAAAATGTATTCACCTGCAACTTTTACCCTAACTGCTTGACAACCAAACAACTGACTCCATCAGAACATGGGTTTAGACAAGGACATAGTGCCACCACTGCCCTCCTTTCCCTCCTCGAAATCATCAACTCTGCTTGCGACTCTGGTAACATAGTTTCTATCCTCCTCCTCGCCTTATCCAAGCCTTCGATACTGTCTCCCATGAGCTCCTGCTTTCAAAACTCTCACATCTTAATCTCTCCTCTTCTTCTCTCAAATGGTTCACCAGCTATCTTTCAGCCAGGGAACAAGCTGTAAAATGGAACTACTGTATTGATTGTGGGGGGGACGGGGACACCTGACTGTTACTATATGTCTAGATAGGTATTGTGGGGCACACCTAAATGTTACTACATTGCTACACAGGATTGTGGGTGCACACCTAACTGTTACTACATTTGTACATAGGATTGGGGGGGCACAACTGACTGTTACTACATGTGTACATAGGATTGGGGGGGCACACCTGACTGCTTCTACATTGCTACACAGGATTGGGGGACACACCTGACTGTTACTACATCTCTACATAGGATATGGGGGGCACACCATACTCTTTCTATATTGATACAAGTGAGTGTGGTGGGGCACACCTGACTGTTGCTAAATTTCTACATAGGATTGGGGGGCACACCTGACTGTTACTACATGTCTACATAGGATTGGGGGGGGCACACCTGACTGTTACTACATGTCTACATAGGATTGGGTGAGGCACACCTGTTTCTACAGTGCTACATGGGAGTGGGGTACACACCTGACTGTTACTACATTTCTACATAGGATTGGGGGGGCACACATGACTGTTACTGCATGTCTACATAGGATATGGGTGGTGCACACATGACTGTTTCTACATCTACACAGGATTGGGGGGGCAGACCTGACACTTGTACACATTTGCTATGACTCTACTGGTTTGTCCGGTACTGTATTTCATTCTGTTTCTAACCTATCATGCTGACTAGAGGCATATCAGTGTACTACAGGTCTTAGGTTTGATTGACTTACATATTAGTTTCTGACTTCCTACCCTTCAGAACTAACATCCCACTGCATGACCTGATATAGTCTGTCTGTGTAGGCCTGGGGGGAGGGAGTTACCCATATAAATCATTCAGAGGCCTTAGTACAGCCTTTGACTGTGGTTGTCTACACCTGTCCTGCTGTCTGAGAATGTTATTGGGTATGTGAACATCCTTGACTGGCATGTGTGTGTCATATGGATACAAATGTGGCCCAGCACATTTTCTGCAGTGAGTTTTGTCATCATGTGTAGTACTGGCTACTATGGTGACACCAGTATTTGTTACAGATCTCATGCTGCCACTATAGGTGTCTAATATCTGCTGGCATCCCATTCAGCCACCTGATTCCCTTCATGCTCACATCAATACCATAGATACAGGTAACAACACATACTACTCCATTTGGCAATTGGTAAGGTGAGTGACTTACCTTGTGGGTGTGCCAGTATTAAGGATGGTGCTGGAGGGCTGCCTATGTCGGATGCACATAGTACACTCCCTAAACGTGGCTGGGCACAGGTAGTGTCATGTTTGGCATCCCTTTTAATGTATCTGTGCTTCAGAGAAAGGTGTCATTCCCTGGGTCCCTCCTGTGTCACTGTATGTACTATGCGTTGCCTCTTTGCCAAATACCAGGGCATATCGAGCACTTCTCGTTCTTCCTACTGGAGCAGGCTCATGTTGTTCCTCCTCCAAGTCACTCTGTGGCTGTGCAGGCCTAGGCAATGGTGGGGGGCTGTGTGACCCTGCCCCGTGCTGTTCCTGCTGAAGCTGTTTCCACAGGATCATATTGTGTAGAATGGCACATAAGATAACAATTTCAGTACATGTAGCTGGTGATTACTACAAGGCTCCACCGGATGTATACAGGCAACGAAACCATGACTTGAGCATTGCAAACACATGCTCTATTATAATTATGGTCAGTGTGTGTGTCTCATTATGGAGTTATTGTACGGGTGTGTGTGCATTTCTGATGGGTGTCATCAGCCATGGCTCCAGTGCATAACCAGCATCCCCCACTAGGTGACCGTACGAGATGTCCCCTTTGGCAAATCTCTGGTACAGCTGCATCAGATGCCAGATGTGGGAATCGTGATAGCTTCCATTACAGGTTACCTGTGTCCATTAGAGACATAAGTGCCAAACCAGGGATGAATTTGTGGTTTCCCATCCAATTGTCTCAAACTCTGTAAATCTTGTGAACAGTTTTTACTTTTACTGTGTGAATTTGTTAAAATGTATCTGCACGATATTTTTACACTATGGGCAATACTGCTCACGCTTTGTATTATTTGATATGTACTGTTATTTTTATTTGACTGCTATCTGTACTGTAATGTGTTTCATGGAGCTATTCTCCCTGGGCCGCCACTGAAAATGGGTTCTCTGGGGACAATCGACTTCACCGGTAATCTAAAGTACAGTTTTGTACCTACCATAAATGTAGATGTTCGAGTGTATACCCTGTTGCAGTCATCACACTTGGGTTATCCTGTCGTCAGGCGGTCCCGCAGTTGGCCCGAATTCCAAAGTCTTGGTCCGGCGTCAGTTGCTGTCACTTCTTCCCTGACGTCAGTACATCAGGGGTATATAAGAGGCATCCGACGCCATTTTCTTCAGTTTTTCTTGCCCCAGATGTCAGGTGCCCCCCCAAAAGGTGATCAGTAGATAGTACCAATAATAAAAGTTTAGCACAAGCAAAACATCCCTCCAGCTATAAGCAAATACACCACAAAGGTTGTATCAGATTTTAAGGTATTGAAAGGTTTCAGTTAGGTCAGAGGGGATGGAGGGAGGGTAACCTGGACTGCAGCAGGGTATACACTCGAACATCTACATTTATGGCAGGTACAAAACTGTACTATGTTCATCGTGTTACCCTGCTGCAGTCATCACACTTGGGTTGAATCCCAAAGCTAAGGATGGGAGGTGGAGTCAAACAGGGTTAGAGGAGGCTATAAGACCCTGCAAAACTGCAGTGGCGAAGCCAGCTCTAGACTTAGAGTAAAGTGGTAAGTGATAGTGTTTGGTGAAGGTGTGTACTGAACTCCAAGTTGCAGCTTCCAGAATATCCTTGGTTGGCACCCCCCTTACGAAGGCTGTAGATGTAGCTGCTGCCCTGGTGGAGTGGGGCCTTATGCTAGCAGGATCTGGTTTTCCATGATGGGTGTAGCAAAAACGTATACAATGTCCTATCCATTTGGAAATGGTCTGTTTTGAGAGAGCCTTTCCTTGTGATGCTGTAGCATAGGATACAAAAAGCTGGTCAGATTTTCTGAAAACCTTAGTTTTATCCAAGTAGTAATGTAGTTGCCTGTGAATGTCCAAGGAGTGCAGGAGTCTTTCTCCTTTGTTCTGTGGATTTGGGAAGAAGGTGGGTAAATGGATGGTTTGATTTAGAGCCACACTGGATACCACCTTTGGCATAAAGGAGGGGTTAGTTTGTAGAGAAACTCTGTCTTGATGGAAAATGAGGAAAGGCTCTACTGCCATTAGTGCCTGTAGCTCTGAGACTCTTCTGGCTGAAGTAATTGCTAGCAGCAGGGCAGTCTTCCATGGTATAAACTTTAAATCTGCTGAGAAAGCTGGCTCAAAAGGTGGCAGCGTAAGTTTTTCCAGAACAAAGTTGAGGTCCCAAGTTGGTGTTGGTGCTGTCCTGGGAGGCCTAATGTTTTTGGCCCCTCTGAGGTACTGCCTCAGAAGTGGATGTGAAAATAAGGGAGGATCCGTGTTCTAGTGAGCTGAAATAGCTGAGGTGTGGATTTTAATAGATGAAAAAGAAAGTCCTTTGTGTAACATCTCAGTTAAATATTGTAGAATCTGAGGTATGTCCGGCTCAAGGGTATTTTGGCCTTTAGCTTGGTTCCAGGCACAAAATCTTTTCCATTTGTCTGAGTAGGCTTTCCTGGTGCTGGGCCTTCTGGCCTCCAGAATGACATCCATAACAGCTTATGAAAGAGGAGCTGGGTGGTTGCTTAGGTGATTTGCCATGCAGCCAAATTAAAGGTTTTGAGCTGGCTGTGTACAATATGACTGTCTTGCTATGTGAACAGATAAGGAATTTGTGGTAAAATCCATGGTGGGCCATGGGCCATGTTCCTTAGTAGTGGGTACCAGTGCTGGCGTGGCCAGTCTGGGGCAATGAGTATCATTCGGGGTCTCTCCATCCTGACTTTCAGCAGCACCTTTGTGAGAAGGGGCAATGGAGGAAAGGCATATACTGTTAGCATTTTCCAACCGAATGAGAGTGCGTCCACTTTCCAAGCTTGATGGTGAAATGTCCTGGTGCAAAATTTTGATAGCTGATAGTTTTGGGGTTTGGCAAACATGTCTATGTCTGGGCGCCCCCATTTTTGAGTTATCATTGCAAATACTTGTGGATCCAGTTTCCACTCGTGGGGATCCATGATGTTCCTGCTTAGGTCATCTGCCAATGTGTTCTTTTTTCCTGGCAGGAATTGAGCTTGTAATTAAACTTGGTAAGCCAGTGCTGTGTTCCACAAGGTCATTGCTTGCCTGCATAGAGGGTAGGAGTGTGTACCCCCTTGCTTGTTTATGTACCACATTACTGTGGTGTTGTCTGTCCTTATTATAAGTTGTCCTGGATGTAAGAGGTCCTTGAAGGCTGTCAGAGCATTCTGTACAGCTAGCATTTCTTTTTGATTGATGTGCAGATTTCTTTGATCTGCAGTCCATATTCCTTGAACGCACTGTCCTGCCATGTGTGCTCCCCAGGCATAGTCCGATGCATTTGCTGTCATAGATTGCCTGGCTGTGGGTAAGGTGAAAGGCTGACCCTTGTTGAGGTGACATGTCTGTGACCACCATAGAAACTCCTGTTGAAGGCAGGGAATGAGAGGTATCATTGTTTCCAAGCTGTGGCTGTGTTAAGTCCATACGCTTTTCAGGTACCACTGTAATTTCCTCATATGCAGTTTTGCAAATGGTATTAGTAGAATGCAAGATGCCATGAAGCCCAAGGCCTGCAAAATTTTTCTTGCAGGAAGTTGGGTCTTTGTTGCCAATATTTTAAAGTATTAGTTGTAGTTGTTTGTCTGGCGTCAGATAAGCCATCTGGGCCATTGTATTCAAGCTGGCACCCAGGAATGTCATATTTTGTGAGGGCACTAGTTTTGATTTCTTTTCATTTACTGTGTACGCTAGGCAACTTAGAAGGTGTTTTACAAAAGCCAGATGTTGTAAGAGAATGTCCTTGCTTTCAGATTGGATGAGGCAGTCGTCCAGGTATGGGTATATTTGAATTCCACTTTGTCTAGAGTATGCAATTACTGGTGCCAGGCATTTTGTGAAGACTCTGGGTGCAGTAGATAAGCCAAAGGGCAGTGCAGAGAATTGGTAATGGGTTGAACCTGCAATGAAACAGAGGTATCTTCTGCAATTTTGTCTGATAGGGACATGCAGGTATGCCTCCTTGAGGTCCAACGTTACTAGCCAAGCTTTCTTGCCCAACATGGGAAGAAGCTGCTGTAGTATTAGCATCTTGAATTTGGGTACTTGCAAGCAGGTGTTTAGAATAGAAAGGTCCAGAATGGGTCTCCAAGCATTGTCCTTTCTGGGGACTAGAAAGAGCCTTGAGTAAAATCCTTGGCCTTGCTCCTGTGTAGGTAACAGTTGAATGGCTCTCATGTCCATGAGAGCTGTAATTTGTTTTTGTACCTCTGCCCATTGAATTTGTGGCAGGTTTGGCATTCCTTTTATCATTGGCAAGGTGTGGAAATGTAATCTGTATCCTTGTGAGATAATGTCTAGGACCCATTTGTCCTTTGTGATGATATGCCAGTTGTCTGCAAAAAGTGCTAATTTTCCTCCCAAGGGAGCTGCCATGAGAGCTTTGCTTGGCAGTTTGAGGTTTAAGTCATTGTGTTTGTCTTCTAGTAGTTTGGGACCTGTCTTCTCCTCCCTTCTGTGTTGCAGAGCCCAATTGGCTAGGTTTGTAAGGGATTTGTGCTTGTCTGTATTTACCCCTCTGTGGTCTGTCAGAAGCTGGAAAGTACCAATTTTTTGTTGGCCAATTTCTTCTGAAGCATGGGGGTTGTACCTGAAAGAAATCTTTGACCATCTGCATAGATTTTGCCTTATCCTCCATTTTCTTTAAAACCTCTTCTGCTTTAACTCCAAATAAGACATCCTGCTGTAAGGGTGCATCTAGTAACTTTGCTTTAACATGATCAGGCAGAGTTTGTTCCTTTAACCAAGCATGCCTACGTATAACAGACCCAGTAACAGCTGCTCTACAGGAAGCTTCCAAGGAATCAAATCCACATTGTAAAGTATGTTTGCCCACCTGTTCAGCTGCATGCAACAGATCCTGCATTTCCGTGAATTCAGACTGTTGTGGGTGCGTGGTCATCTTTTGTTTTATTTGAGACATTAGGAATTGCTGGTATTTCAGCATGTGAAATTGACAATTTAGTGCTCTCATAGCTAGAGTAGCTGAGGTGTAAACCTTCTTCCCCCAACTATCTAGTGCTCTGGAGTCCCTTTCAGAGGGTACAGGATTTTTAGCCATAGAAGCCTTAGCCCCTTTGGGACCCTGGGAGATTGTCTCTGGGTCAGCAATAGGGCTTTTGTAAAGGAATTTGTGTGAGTCAGGCACTCTATAATATCTGTCTGGTTTGGCTGGAGCAGGAGGCAGAGAATCTGGATTTAGACTAGATTCTAAGTAAACATCATCCACAATGTCTAAAACTGGAGGGATAGCAAGTGGTCTGTGCTGGGGGAGTAAAAGAAACTATCGGAGCCTTTTCTTTGAGTCGGAATAGTCCTGACCTTCTCAGTGGAAATGTTCCCTCATGGTATGTAAGGTTTCCCCAAAGGAATAGTCTTCAGGGGGAGAAGCTGAGGGAATGGAATCTTCAGCATCAGAATCTTCATAAGGGGGAAAGGAGTAATCCTGTTCCTCAGAGGAGCCTGAGGAAAGAGACACTTGATCAGAGGAGGCATAATCCTCCTCTTGTCTAGGCCTTTTGTCTGGGGGGGGGGGGTTGGGAACACCTGATTAAAGAAATCAAATCTTCAGCCATTTTAAGCATCTGTTTCTTAGGCAGGGGGCCTTGAACTGTAGACTGATGTGCAGTCTTTTTTGGTTTTAGAGGAGTCTTAAGCTTAGCATAGGATTTTATGGTGAGAGTAGTCGGTCGGAAGACACCTTCTGTAACCGAAGGTGTTTCCACAGCACCGGCTTCTCCTTCTGCAATGTTGTCGGTAGGGCCTAAAGAAAATGGCTGTGTTGGCCTAGAACTCTCTGCTTGAGAATCCAAAGCGGTCTGGGGTTGCAATTCTGCTGTTGCCAGGGGCTGCGTAGGCGCCTCACTGAAAACCGGAGAACCAGCGACCAGCCCAGTCGAGGCCTCGGAGTCTGGCTTGGATCTAGGCTGCCTGTCTTTATCTTTGCGTTTTTTATGCACGCCGGTAGTTGATTGCTCCGATGGCATAGTGTAATTAAATTTCCTACCGAAGTAGTGTCGTGCGAAATCAAAGCATCGCTTTATAGTTCGCTTATTGATCCTAGCACAAAACCGACAACCAGTGACGTCGTGGTCTGGGCCTAGCAAGGTATACAATAAGAATGAAAGTCCTTATGAGGTATTTGCTTCCCACAAGAAATGCAATTGTTAACTTTTTCTGACATCGGACTGAGTTAAGAAAAGGTTCCCCAACGGGGTACTTAGCTTTGAAGACTTCGGACTGAAATTCGATTCGAAAATCTCAGGTGTCGGCCAACTGGCACTTGCGAACTGCTTCTGCTTCGGGCACTGCGCGGCAAGGAAGACTGAAGAAAATGGCGTTGGATGCCTCTTATATACCCCTGGTGCACTGACGTCAGGGAAGAAGCGACAGTAACCTATGCCGGACCAAGACTTTGGAATTCGGGCCGACTGCGCGACCACCTGACGACAGGATAACCCAAGTGTAATGACTGCAGCAGGGTAACACGATGAACATCTGGAAATAAAGAAATTGTACAAGTTGCTCATGAGTTGGGTTAGGGAGGAACTCTGCTTCACATGGATGGGGAGCCTGATCCATAGATGGAGTAGTCTCTGGGATACATACCTATCTCTGCAGCAGTTCCTATTTATATCACAGGCAAGCTTTAAGTGTTTAGAACATGTAATTCTGGTGCTGCGTATTTTGTGGATATGCAGGAGATTCATCAGAGTGGTGTCTGACAATGCCCTGTAGGCCAGGCATAGATCTCCCCTATAAAAGCCTGTATGAGACATAATACAGGGCAAGGGCCTTGTCTTCCAGAAAGTCCAAAGTGATGACTCGTGTATTTGAGCTCTTCATCATAAATGTGCTCTGCATGTAAATCCATGAGGACTGAAGATGCTAAATAATGACATAGATTGGATTTTCTGACTAGTTCCTTCAGACAACCATTTCTATTCATAAGGGCAGTATTGAAAACCTGCCCTTATTTTGGGGTAGTGGTTCTACCTTAAGTTTAAGGCTTATGTAGATTTCTGAAACTACTAGGTTGAGAGGTATCACCATAATTGGGCCTTTAGAGAATAACTAAAACCAGTAGGACCCACCACAGCAATAAGCTGAAAGGGACATATCTGTGTGCCTTGTAATTCTGTACTGTGCTGCCTACAAAGTCTGTGACATTCTGGTTTTGTTATCTTCCTTACGCCATTGCAACAGTAAGACTAATCATTCTAAAATGAATAATATGTACATAGGAATTAACTGGCCTGTTTTACATCTACGGAAAAATAGGCAAAAACTATGCAACTGAGCAGTCACTTCAGGAATGATTCGGCAACAAAAAAGATTGACATATGCAGTATGATCACGGTGTTAGTCTGGACATGTATGTAAAAAGAACCTCAATGAGCAGTTAGATCTGTAAGTGAACATCATTCCAGACTGGATTATAAAAGGAAACCAGTTATTTATTACTTTTAGCAGAAAACACATACAGCTAGGGTAGTCTGTAATTTATCTAGTTACTTTTGTATGTATGTGTTTATGCATGTATTTGGCATTTGTTGACTGTGAAAGTATGACTGGGTGGAAGCCCATATACAGGGGATGCCGAGGGAGAAAAGGTTCAGAGTCAATTTAATCATTTTCACATACAAGGAAGTAAATAGAATAATGGCTAGTACATAAATTGTACATATACTACATAAAACCTAGTAGCATATTAATTACAGAGATTAGACATTAACGAGACCATATACATGAGACTACAGATCTTAACCAAAATACGATTCAGATCACTATGATTCTGCTTGATAGTCACTTAATTTTTTGTGTATTCCAATGTACTTAGTACACATATCTTATAGTGCAGAGTTGAGAGGAGGGGATTTTTAGGAGAGGGAAAGTAAGAGGTAGAAATGTTATGTGTTTATTAATAAAGTGAGGAGCATGGATAGGGAAGAAGCAAAAAGGAGAAACAAAAGTTAGGGTCTGTATAGTGATAACAGCACTTCGAGGTATAGGTAAAAGAGTTAAGAAATGTTCAATTTGGTAAAATAGTGCATAGGTTCATAGGTTCGTACTAGGCTATCTGCCCTAGGGCATTTACAAGCCTAGCCAGAGTGTGTTTGGCTTTCGCCACCCATTTTAAATGAATTTTGCTATGCCCTTTTTCAAGGTTAGTATACTGTGCCTCTGTCTAACAGTGACACAGAAGTGATACCCGGAGTAAATCTACGATCTCCCGTCCACTCATCAAGATTCCTCTTGAAGAGAGTCAATGAGGGACTCTGCCTAACCTGGACTGGTAGCAAGACAGTATCAGAGAATTGTAGCACCTAAGTGTTATATTTAAAAATTAAGGATCTATTTGATTAACCTGGTGAAGGAAATGAGCAAAGCCATGCATTTTTCCATAGCTGCTGAAAGTAATGAAGAAGATATAGAGCAGTGTCTGCATGCCAAATGAAAGTATAAACCTTTTAAATACAATGAAAAAACAACAGTAAGCCTTATAAACACGACTTCTTTACATTTCAAAGAGAAGTTCCCCTGTCGGTATGGGCTGTAAATAAAAGCAGCACACACAGGAAACTGTTAGGCTTTCTGGAAGTGAGATTTATCCATCCCCCAGGGTACTGAAACCTGAGCTCACGGAGTCAGAGCAGCCTGAATGTAAATATTAGGATCACATGACCTGACAGCTAAACCAAAACAAAGACATTAGCAGAAAATCTTGACACTCTCCCTTTAAAGAAACTTATTCAGACATTTGTAGTAGCTCAATTTACAATTTAAATAGTCCCAAGTTGATGACATCATCGACCTCCCATTATCCAAATTCAGTAAGTATATATGTAAATACATTCAGATTTCATTGTGTATAAAAACTTTTTAAAACACAAACAAATTCTTCACTGATATTAATTACAACAAAAAAAATGTTAAATATTAAATACCCCCATAGAAATGTTTTTTACCTGGTTAATGCTTTAAGTTTTAAAATAACATTTCAGGGAACAAGAATCATTCAACCCAGGGTAGGAAAAGGCATTTACTCTCAGTTGCCATAGCAACTCCCTCTCCTCAAGTCTTAAAGCCCAAGGCCCCCTCCCGGGATTCAGATCTATTTTCCCAATAACCATAAAAAGGAAAGTGTGGTTAGTATGTTCCAAAATATGCTTGGACAAAGCATTGTTGTTGTCCTGTCTACTAATACTGCACTGGTGCTCATATATCCTTTGTCTAAAGTGCCTCTCGGTCTTTTCTATGTAGAAAGAGGGGCACTGTTGGCACCTAGCTAAGTATATAACACCTGTTGTTCCACAGTCAAATTGTCCTTCTAAGGAATATTTACTATACCCTATAGTAAATGAGGAAGAAGTTTCTATATATTTACTAGAAGAACATCTTCCACATTTCTTCAGCCTTTTGTTAGGAACATATGGGTGAACTTCTTTTTCAAGTAGTGTTTTTAGATTAGAGCCTTTTCTAAACGTCACCCTAGTTCCTGGCCCTAACTTGTTCCTAGCCATAGTGTCATCAATTTTTATTTATAACCTCCCTCAGGAGTTTGGCATCACTTGAAAATGTTATTATAAAGCTGATGTTGTAGTGTAACTAGTCCTTTCTAGTAAAAAAAATGTTCTGCCAAGACCATTTGTTCATCACCGCTTAAGGTTCCCTTGTTTAAAATGGGCTGGAAATGGCCCTTTTCCCTCTAACCTCTATAACAACCTGTTGGGTATCCTCTCCTGGTGAACATCCCCCACAAGTTTTTACACTCCACCTCAAAATCAACATCCAGTGTAATTATTCTTGCCGCCCTTACCAACTGGCCCTTTACAATGGCCCTCTTCTGCTGGTAAGGGTGATTACTGCTGTAGTGAAGGAAATCATTGGAGTAGGTAGTTTTGTGGTATATTTTGGCAACATACCTACTATGTGTTATGTCCTTAACAAGACACATCTAAGTATGATATAGCTGTATAAGGGACAGCCCATGATCTTAATATGAGCACTGAGGCTAGTAATAACATTGCTAATAATGTGAACATTACTAATGTCCCCCACCTTAATGACTGGCTAAACAGTGATGCTATTTTTAACTTTCAGCAAAGGGGAGATGAGAACCAGGACCGAGCATCAGGTGTGATGCAAAGTGAGAGCACCATTGTAACTAACCTGAAAGTGTTCGATGTGAAACTCATGAAATACAAGAAACTCCAACTTGAAACAGCCTATTTGAGAGAATGTAAACAACGACAACACATTCCTCGGGGGCTTAGACAATGGCGTTACCCAACTGGGTTGGTTAAAGATTCCCCCTTTCACCTATCAGCGTATAAAAACAGCGATTAACAACTTGTTTTTGGAGGGGTACATTGACATAGATACACTGAACTATTTAGATATGATAACACTAGTTACCCCAGTCCTATTTGGGATTCCAAAAAGCATAAGAACTTAAATGACCCCCCCTTTTAGACCTATAATTGATGGTAGGAATTCCAACACACAGCACACGTTCGACATATGTAGTGATACTAGTCTGGGAAATAGGTAAGAAAGCACACTCCATCAGCAGTATAGTGCTGTTCCCAGATGCTTGCTTTCTTTACACAGTGCAGGTGTAGAGCCAGTAGACAAGGAAAGCATTTTTATTTACCCTTTTTTGACCTGGTTAGTCACACTAGGCTAGTGGCCTCTTTTCAAGGGAGACCCATGGCGATATTTTACCACTAGGAAAAATTTGGCCAGGGCATCAAGAAACTTCCACTACTCCTTTTGATAGGTGACTTGGGATCTTTTACATTTCCCTGAACTGTTACCATCTCAAGTAGATCTGAACTCAGTTTAACACTTCACCCAAAGGACGACACCCTCGGCAGTGCAGCATCCCCTAGTGCTGTACTGCAGTGCTTGCAGTCCAGTCACCTGGAGGTGGAATAGAACCCAAAGCCTTCTGGTACTCTAGCATCAAAGGTAACTGTACAACCTGTTGTACCACTGACACTACAGCAGGTAGCATACTTGCCCTTGGTGCTGGAAGAATGACTGGGGGCAGATGATGATCAGTTCTGGGAAGGAAAATTAGAGCAAAAAATTTGTGCAACATGGAGGCAGTAAGGTTTAGCAGCATCCCCAACTTTGTTTAGAGTGATAAGTTTCTCATTTCCACTAGTGTGAATTATGTTAGAACTATTTAATCTTCAGTAGCCAACAATGTGCTTTTTGTTATTCTGTTTGGCTTCATTCATTTTCTGTATAAATTCATTCATTTTTATTGTCTGCAACTTAGTTGTTATAGTCACTTTTATTTTTCCTATGGTCCAATACATTTGTATTGCATTTATGACCCATAACTAACAGTAAGTCATCTTAATCATTCCCTCACAAACAGGTATCACTTTCTTCACCAAACAGCACTGACTGAATTAGATGCAAAAATAGAAAACTTATTTATGCATTTATTTATTTACAGAAACCAGCCTGACCAAAGGGCCAGTGCCTGCAGACCAAGGTAACTCAAATTACGAGTAACAACCAAGCACAACAATAGAAGTGTATTGTTTTAAAAACACCAATATGATTTATTAACTAATCTTACTTTTTAAAACTGCATGTAAATGTGTGTCTTGATTTTAAACATTGCCGTGCTGGTGGATGAAGTTTTGGCTGCAAATATATATTTATGTATTTATTTTTTGATTATTATTAGTTGGTTTTATTCACTACTAATTAATTGGTGTGCTTGGTTGTTATTCATGATTTGAGTTACCTTAATCCTTTGAGGTGTCAGTGAGAACGTACTACCAAGATGGAGTGATATGAAGAAAATGTTTGTTTTTTTTTGTTTTTTTAGAGATGCTTTGCTTGTCGAGATAGAAATGATATTTATATTCCATTGCCACTCAGTCTTATGGCTATTCCTGCCTTTCCATTGCCTTCCTTCAGGCTGCATCTTCTTTCTCCAGAAAGGACATACCAGTCAATTGCAATTGCAGATTAAATTTGTGGATACCCATCCACTCATCTAGTTTACATGAAAAAGAAGATAGTTAATTGCACTGCTTAACATGCAAGAGAAGTTCACTCCAGAATTTTGGGAGTTGCTAGGTTATAAATGTTTCCCCCATCATGTTTATATATCTTTTGGTGAAGATTTAAGTCCCTGCTTCTAGTACTGGTGGAGGAATTAGATTTTTGGAGAAAAAGAAGGTCTAGCATAATGAGGTCTGTGATGGCACTGAAAGTGAGACAGAGATGTCCCCTTAAAATTCTATAAGACACAATAAAAGTTAGAGTTTTCAGCCTCTCTTGGTAGCTGTGGGATTTTAAGACGATGATAATTTTTGTTAGAAACCTTGGGGGTCTTTATAATTGTTTGCTATGCTAAGTGGGATAAATCCCAAAGGGGGCTTTTCAATGCTGAGCATTAGGGAGTGATTACCTCTTTAGAACTTGATGATATTACTTTGGCAATCAGCTGGGCTAAATAAAAGGATTTTCTGACAACCACGATGAAAGAAAAAAAAAAAACAGAGCAATCAAGCCAGGTATCCAGGTCTATCACAATATTTTCATTGTGTAGTGATGTATTGTCTATGCAGTACTGATGAGATAAGGTTGTCTAAAAAAGTAATGACAGTACACTTTTTATCATTTGGTTTGGGCCCATTTTTTAGTACACCAAGTGTATATAAGAGGAGCTCATTCAGGGGGATTTGGATGTCACAGAGTTACTTAACAACTACTTCCAGTTTGCAGTTGTCTGCAAACTTTGTTAAGCATCAAAGGACTAGAAGACAGTCACTGGTGGCAATAAGGCAAGTTTGGGATCAGAGCACATGCTTAAGAAGCTTCATAAAGTAGGTCTGTGCACCTTTGTCAGTTTGCAGATATACAGAAGCCTGTTCTGAAAATTATTTCAAAGAAAGTTCCTGCAATGTGGGTCAAAATTGTCAAATGGCTGTGATTTAAAACACAGGACTTGCAAGCACTAATCCACACTTAGTCTGAAACATTTTGTGAAGTAACATCATTGAAAAAAATTTAGCAGGTGTAGAAGGTAAGAAAGAAGAATGTACATGGAATGGAAATATCTTTTGTGATGTCTGACACTGAATAAATTTACACTCAAGTCTTTAGTGAAGAATAAATGTGTGGGTGAAAGGAAATGCAGTATATGTCTTGTAAAAGAGATAGAAAAGATGCTGCACAGTGTATAAGGGATATATACCTCATAGTAACCATTTCTGATTGAGAGGCAGCCCTAACACAGTGATTTTGCAAGAAAATGTGCAGCACCACACTGGGCGGCCACCTTGGTCATGCTAAATACTAATGTGGCATTCCTAACGAGCAGCCTATGTTAATTACCCATTTGCTATCCCCTGAAAATGCCTATGGAAAGGCATTTGTGTAGCTGACCAGTTCAGAAAATCACTCAGCTAAGTAAGTCACCGCTGCCAGTTGTGTTAATAAACATGGCCTAAAGCTCATGTTCATTTGATCATTTCAGAGGTAAGAGTCAGGAGTTTAGTGACATGGAGTGCTTTGTGTATGTGTGTGAGGCTACATTTGTGTGTGTAAATGTGAGTGCCTGCCTGGAAGGCCGCAGGGGGGAGGGGTAGTTAAGGGGTAGAGTAGGTGTGTGTGTGTGTGTGTGTGTGTGTGTGTGTGTGTGTGTGTGTGTGTGTGTGTGTGTGTCATGGGTCGGCTGTCATAGATCCACGCTCCAAAACACTAACAAGCAAATCCTGCAAAATTTGTGATAGTGGGGTCACTAGATACCAGGGATACTCTATATACTGTGCCCTAAAAAAGATTTAATCTGGAACCTTCAAAACCACTAGACATCTGGACACTTACTAAAATAATACCAAAGTCGTAATAAACAGCAAAAAAAAAAAAAATTGTAATGCAAAAGAATTGAAAACCAGCAGCAGCATTAACCCACTACACTAAACAAACAGTACAGTATTCTCCTTACACAGTATGAAGTATATAACTGCAATCTCTAGCTTTATTCAGTGACTGCAGCAGTTATGTGGGCAGGGCACCTATAAGAGATAACACTAACAGCATGCTGCAAAATGTGGGACAGACAACTGACACAGATGGGGGGGTGACTGTGAGGGAGGAGGCTTTAGGACAAAGCTAGGAGGAAGACGAGACAACACCAGGGAGGATTTTTAAAGTATTACTTGAACTCAATTAAAATTTAATACAACAACAGGCCTAGCTTCACCTTGCACTTTATGAACTCTAAAATGAATGAAACTCTAATGTCTGGCAGTATTGACTGACTCCATGATTCTTGAAGCCAGGTATAAAAATAAGAAGAGAAATTTGGGATGTTCTGTCAACTCAAGGACAGGTACTCTGGTGTGTGTGTGTGTGTGTGTGTGTGTGTGTGTGTGTGTGTGTGTGTGTGTGTGTGTGTGTGTGTGCTCATAAGTGCATTTTAATTTGTGCATGAGTGTAGGAGAGTGAATGGGGAAGGGCTTGTGCCAATGCAATGAATGGGCCGTTAGTTTTAACTACTACAAAAGAGTTCTGATTTGTAGTCATGGTAGTTAAGACTGACTTAAAAACATGCAAATTAGCTGATAATGAGTTTTTCCCTCATTGCAGCTAACATCTCTGAATCCTGTAGCATATAAACAGCCACTTTTGGCCACTATTTTTACAGTCAGTGGTAGGGCTCTTTCTAAATCCCTGGGCAAGTAGTACATGCACTTCACAAACAAGAAAGACTGTTACTCAGTCTTCAAAGAAAAATGCAAATCCAATCCAAATCAACCAGATGAATTTAAAAGAAACCAAAAATAATCACATCAATACCAAAATAAATTTCTTTAATAAAATAATAAAAAGTGGTATACTCACTACCATCTCATTCATTAATGTTGTGTCACTTAATGATGAATTCTGAAGAAAAAAATCCCCACCTGAGGGCTATATATTTATTTATTCTGAGCCCCCACAGAATGTAATTAACTACCAAACTGGCTTTAAAAAAGGCAATGTCCAACTGTATCCTTTTCCATCTGCATACATCTCTAGGAAGTAGTAACAACCAAAGAGCATATACAGTGACTTTTCTTTAGCATTCACAGCTACTGGAGAGACATTACTTTAGACAGAGATGACAGCCAACTATTTTTCAATGACTTATATAAACTGGATGCCAGGACTAACAGCAACAGTTGCATAACTTAGAGCTATATATTACAAATATGACTTTCAGAAGCCATTACTGAGGAAACCACAAACACTACAAAATATACCAGCTTGTCATTTTCCATTTGTCAACATGATAGATATAACAGACAGAAAACCAAACACTGGTGACTTAAAAGGCTGTTCAGAGAGACAGCAGTTGTCAGTATGGTAGATTTCATCTGTGTTTTTTTCCTTGAAAAATGAGATGCTAATTTTGCCTAGGAACTACTTCTTTGATGGAAGAAACAGTCAATGAAGAAATTGAGACAGAATTTATGCAAAGAGCAAGTTTTGATAAAGAATAGATTTCCTCAGCACCTGTGGACATCAAAACAAATGAGAGTAGTTTCGTCACAGAGCATAGTAAATATTTATTTATTTTTTATTTATTTTACATTTGTTTCCCGGGATAGTCCAATTGGATACATGTCCATTTTCAGCGGACGCCCAGGGAGAAAAGCTCCAAATAGACAAACTTACATAGATTACACAAGTAGTTAGATAACATTAGAAAATATAAAACAAAGTGATTATGTGCAATGGTTTAGTAGTGTTCCCCAGTAGGGACTCACAATTTTCATGGACAGACACAATTAAAAGCAAGAGACGTCAGACTGGATATAGAGCTTGGTGACGTAGTTGCATGTTATGATATTTACAGATTATGCTTTCAATTTATAACTTAATCAGGGCTGGTACATGGGCAAAGCCAGTTCACTTTGAGATACTGTTTGAGGTTTTGCTTGAAAAAATTTTTGGAGGATTGTAGGGTTATATAGTTTGGCAACGAATTCCAGGTTTTTCCAACAAAGTTGGCAAACAGGGATTCACCAGCAGAGTTATTAGCTTTGTAGGTCTGAACTAATAGTTTGTTGGCTGACCGTAGGGATCTCAGGTTGCTATATGGCTTAGTAATATTTATAAGTGAGGAGGTATCCTCAGGGTGGTACAGAATTTTGTGCTCTATTAAGAGCTGATTGAATTGAATTAAGCTGGGAAATTCTAGCCACTCGAGTTGTTTCAGGTTCTGGCAGTGGTGGGTTCTATAGGTGGAGCCAGTGGCGAATCTGGCAATATGGTTGTAGCTATGGGACAGCTTACCTAGTTTGGATTTGTTGAGGTTTGAGAGTACAGACGAGGCATATAAAAAAAGAGTAGAGAGTAGGTGTATTCGGACGATTGCAGTCCTAGCCAGTGGGCTTAAAAATGTCTTGTTTCTATACAGTGATCCAAGCTTCTTATTGATGGTCTGTATGGTTTTGTTGACCTGTAGGTCAAATTTGAGATTATCGTCTATGATAACCCCTAGAAGTTTGGTGTGTTGATCTGGGGAGGTAGTGGTACCATTGTTAGACGCGACAGAGAATGAAAGTGTGGGAGATCTACTAGTGGGGGTGAAGAGTAGAAGTTTAGTTTTATTGGGGTTCAGCAGTAGACGTTGGTTGGCGAGCCAGTTATCAATAGTGTTAAATGTATTTTGGGGTTAGGATTTGCAGTTTGGATGGGGAGGTGGCTGAGCAGATCAGAGTGGAATCATCTGCATATTGAATACAGGTAGCTTTAGGGATAGCAGTATGAAGGTTGTTGATAAAAACAGAGAAGAGTAGTGAACCTAGTATGGAGCCTTGAGGGACACCAAGTGTGAGAAGTAGCTGGCTGGAGCGTTTGCCCTGCCATAGTACCACCTCTTGTCTACCAGTCAGGGAGGACTGGAACCACTGAATTGTGTGATTATTGAGGGAAATAGATTTTAGAGAAAGAATGAGAAGTTCATGGATGACCAAATCAAAGGCTTTTGATAGGTCAAGAAAGAGGGCGGAGGATAGTATATTGTCATTTCTGTTTTGGTTTATGGCATTAGTAAAGGAAAGGAGGGCTGAGGTGGTGCTGTGGTATGGCCTGAAGCCATGCTGGGAGTCGGATAGTAAGTTATTCTGTGAAAGGTATTGCATTAGTTGCTTGTGCACACATTTCTCCATTATTTTGGCTAGTGGGGAAAGAATGGCAATGGGTCTATAGTTGGATATGTCTGTAGAACTACCACCTTAAACAGGTACATATATTTTAAGCAGTTAATAAACATGACACCCAGCCCAAATCTCAGTTAGCTATCATAATTGTCCTTTTATAACTACAGTTTCTAAAAAACTGCTTCTGAAAAATATGTGTATTATTGGGTAAATAAAAATGGAAGTAGAAAGAGAAGCAAATCATTGTTTCAACATCACTGAACAAAACAATACTGATAAATGAACTCAGCAGATAAATGTTAGCTACACAGAAATAAAATGAGGACCTTAGAGGATTATGAAATTAATATATAAGATTTTGATCGGATTGCTGATCATAATCCATTTATTATGTGACCAAGACATGGATGCCAATAAATTCATTTTGACAGCGAAGCCTGAGAGGTGACTCTTTGCATCCTTGTAGAGAACACACAATTTAGGTTTATGATCGAAAAAACAATCATAATTATTTGTAGTGCATGGAACATTAACTACTCCATATCTACTACTGGTTAGTGTAAAAACCCCCATTGTGCATTGCCAGCTTTCAAAACCATAAAATAAACAGCCAATTAGCAAGTGCAGTCAGAAAGGTAGCACACGCATAATCCCTTACATTTTCACTCACCTTGCCATGCTTCTAAACTACCCAGATTTATGCCTCATTTGTTTAGTCTGTTCTTCATAAAGTTCCTGCTTTTCAGACAAATCAAGGAAGACTGAAGTTACTGAATGATGCCATATATTTGAGTTTCAGAGTTTGTATCATACCTCTCAACCTGGAAAATCAAAAATTTGGACAAGGCCCATGAAAAATAGGTACAAATCTGTACGCTTATTAACATAAAATTAGCGTACATAATTACGTAACCCCACCCACTCTAATGGAATTGTGGGGTACCAACTTTCAAACGCAAACTGAAGAACAGACAACCAAAATATGGCACCATACAATGTCCCATTACCTGGCTATTTCACCCCTTTTACCATAAACACTAATGTGTACACACTGCTTTACTTCTACAATGATTATTTAGATTTTATTTTTACATTTTGTAGCACAATGCACAAATACTAATAGACATTTGCTAAACAAAGCAATACTGTCTCACTATGAAAATTGACTTAGCATTAAAACTTCTCTGCCCTTGAAACTCACATTTATTGAAAAAGCATTGAAACCCAGACCACATCAAAAGAAAAGCATCTGGCCAGTGGTGGATAAATATTACCTTTGAGCTGTTTTCAAATCATAGGCCCCTTGCACACAAAACAAGAAACATACATGTGTTCTTTGATATACCTTCCTGACTTTATTAAATTATATTCCTTGTATAATACAGCACACTTGTTAGACTTAGAGTGCATTTTAAATTTATTGTTTGAACATTTTTCCAGTAGGCAATGAAACAAAATGCATGGACCAATAATGCCAAAACTGCCCAATTCAGAACATTTCCATCATAAAAGTCTACTTACACACACACACACACACACACACAAATAAATATATATATGTGTATATATATATATATATAAAATAGAATGACAGTAGTGTAAGCCATAGGCATCTTGCAAAGCTTCTCGCTTTGGGGGGGGGGGGGGCAAAAGGCCAAAAACCAGGGACACATTTTAAACATTGCTTGTATAATTCACTGTCAAGTCTTAAACCCGGGACCCAGTGCATGGCAGTCAGAGCAACATACCACTATGGCAAATCAGCAGTTTCCTAAAAGGCAGGAAGACTGAAACTTAAATGGCTATCATTTAGTGAATTCAGTTCTCACGTCTCACCATAGCTCTCAACATCTTAGCACAAAAAAACTGGACAAAGCCAATAATGGGGGAATACAGCCCCAAAATAGGGACACATTTCAAATACTGATCTTATAAACTTAGAAAATTGCTAGAATACAAGGTTTTGTGTTACCATTTATTTCTAAAGAATATGAAGTCTCCATAGGGGTTCCCCAAGGATCCATCCTTGGACCCCTACTCTTCTCTGTTTACACCAGTAATCTAGCCTCTGCCACCAAACATGGCACACTCATACAATACGCAGATGACTCAACCATCATCTGCTCAGCCCAGTCCCTACCAAAACTGCAAAAAGTCACACAGGAAGCCTTTTCCTATGTTGAAACTTGGTTATCCGATGCCTAATTAATACTCAACCCAAACAAAACTAAACTACTCACCTTCCAATCCACCAAACATACTCAAATCAACTCTCACTTTAACATCACAGCAAAATACAACACCACTATATACCTAACTGAACACACCAAATTGCTAGGAGTGGAAATAGACAATACACTAAAATTTGACATTCACATATCCATGACCATAAAAAAGTCCACAAAAAACTAGGAGCGTTATACAGAAATAAGCAATTTCTCACCAAAGCAGCAAAGATTTCAATAGCAAATTCCCACCTTATCTCCACCCTACTTTATGCCTCTCCAATATATACCAACCTAAGGCAATGCGATCTAAACAAGCTAGAGACCTGCTACAACAAAATCGCCAAATTCGCCACAGGGGCATCCTACCATAGTCACCACTGTCTCTCACTTGCTGAACTGGGCTGGCTTGAACTCTCTCACCTCCTTCAGTGGTATCAACTCTAACTCACCCACAAACTAGTAAACCATCCACTAAATGTCCCATCCCTCCAGAATCTACTCCAACCCTATCGCACCACCAGACCACTAAGATCCAGCAACAAAAATCACTTGCAGATCACTAAAGCCAATAACTCTGCTGGTGAAGCACTATTCTCTTGCACCATAGCCAAATTATAGAACTCCCTTCCACCCACAATTACCTCCATACCATCATGCACCTACTTCAAAACTTTACTAAAAGCACACCTAAAAACATGAAGGCTATGCCCTTGCAACTCCCACTCTAATATCACCCACCCCATCCAACCACTACCTTTCTTTCCACTCCATTAACTACCTTGATTATAGCAAGCTCAGATGCCCATAAGCCTAGTACTTATTATACAGCAGGAACTTCTCATTGTAACATTTGTTAATGTCTGTTATTTACTTCACAGATAAAGATTCTAGTTGTCTACTGATATACTATGTTCTTCATCTGTAAATATGTTGTAAGTAATTGCTATGTTAAATTGTTAATCGCTATGTAATCCAATGTAACTACTGTCTGTTTATTTTAACTGTGGAGCTTTTCTCCCCGGGCCTCTGCTGAAAATGGACCTACGTCCAGTCAGACACTCCTTGTCAACAAATGTAAATAAATAAAAAGCCTGAAATTCAAATGCCTGTCATTAGTGAATTCAGTCCTTCAGTGATTTACCACAAAAGTCCTGAAAACCACAGATTTTATGAGGAACAGAACAAAAATATGAGGCATACATTCACAAGTGGTGGCGGCTAGGGCTTTTAGGTTCTTTTTACCTGTACCAAAGGTACAGCGTTTGAGCCTGAGTACCTGTAGCTATCAGGTGTATTCACCTGGGACAAACACACACACACACACACACACACACACACACACACACACACACACACACCAATGAATACCAGATCCAAGTAAATATGTAAACAGCAGCGTTCACGAGAATACAGCCAAAACAGTGAAGACCAGATCCAAGTAAATATGTAAGCAGCGTTCACGAGAATACAGCCAAAACAGTGAATACCTGATCCAAGTAAATATGTTCACGAGAATACAGCCAAAACAGTGAATACCAGATCCAAGTAAATATGTAAGCAGCTCGGTCCAGAAAGCAGTGTTCATGAGAATAAAGCCAAACACAAAAGCAGTGGCAGCAGCATTCACGACAGTAAAGAAATAAATACAACATCCAATTCAGCTCTGCAGTGGTGGCAGTGTTCACAAGAGTAAAGCAATAAATACCTCCAAACATCCAATTCAGCCCTGCCAAAGCAGTCCAGCATGCTCGCTCAAGCAGCTCTGCATCTGCAGAATCCCAGTGTTCACTCACAGATCAAAGTAAATATGTTTCCTGATTCAAGCAGTCCATGCTCGCTCAAGCAGCAGCTCTGCCTAGAAGATGTTTAAGAAATGTTTCCCATTCAAAACTGTCCTTCCTGAGCAGAAAGCAGCCAGCCGGAAATGTGTGCACGTGACCCCTTGAGCTCAATTCCGACAGGTGCGATGATGTCAGCTCAAAATGTGAAAAAAATAAAAGTTTTAGAAAAATAAAAATTTTAAAAAAAGCTGGGAAAAATTCGGAAATGAAGGGGTGCCAATTAGGAATCATGGCACCCATTATATGGACCCCAAAATTCAGTAAAAACTGAGTAATTCAGTACAGTTGGGAGGTATGGTTTGCATCCTTCATACAAAATGCAGGGAAACATACATCCCTGTTATTAGAGTTTGTAAGAGGAAGGGACAGTTTATCAGTACGATCAGTAGGCAGAACCAAACCTTTTATTCTGCCGCTGTTTCGCTGGTCAGTACTGGGAGATTTTACTGTGTATCATGGGCCCAACCTTAACAACTTAAGCAGGGGGTGCTTAACATTTGTTAAGCTCATGTCTTCCGCCATTCTTGTTCTTAACTGATTTGACTTTTTCCAAAACTGGCCACACTGCATGCACTACAACTTTTTTATGTTGCAGAAAGTAAAATTGTGGGCACTGATTAGTAATCATCAGTACACGATGAGAAAGCACATCTGAAACACGTCGGTCTGCACTTTAGGATCTCTGTTTATTATAGCCTGCTGCAAGGGGCACCCTCAAGTAATTTCTGAAAAAATCATTTATACTTAGAACAAGTGACTGAAGTAAAACCAATGATGGAGTCTAGGAAAACAGAGAATCCTTTAAAATAATAAGTAAATAGGCACAAAATAATTAAGTGATTAAGTAAATTCTTCATAACAGACAGTACAAATCCAGAACATCTCTTTGGTTGGAAAATATGTTTTATTGGAGACATTAGAATATGAAATAGTCTCTATTCTATGAGCCTCGTGACCACAGTTATTAGATAATTATCTTCTACTAATGACAAATGTGTAAATCATTTGAATTCTAAACAATCTATGTCACATTTTCAATTAGAATTCTAGAATCACTTGTTGCATAATGTTTGTCACCTGGTATTGCTGCTTCTGGATCCTTTTACATCCAGTCTTTGATTTATGTTTGTACAATTTACATGTCATTAAGCTGCCATGCTGCAGCAGCATCTCTGCTACTGTGCAGAAGACCTTTAACTTTTGACATTGTTGATTGATAGTTTGAAATGCATGCTCATTGAAACTGACATTCCATGACATACAGTGTTCATTCAAAGCAGTACTGGCTGTTATTATGAATGGCAGATTTAATCTCTGCCTTTTAATACACAGGATATTAAGATGTCATCAGTGTTTGTGAGACAGCTTTCAGAAAAAAAATGGTAATTCTGGTTTAGCTGTCAATAAGCTTTAAGTTAAATATTTCCATTTGCAAATGTCTGGTATTTCTAATTCCACTACAATTTACTATAGGTTAAGGTTGTAGAGTAGGGCATGCTGATATATTCTCCATCAAGGTTTAGCTTACCTGAAAATCTAGCTATGCTTACAAAATTGAAAACATAATGCTATGTTATTATTATGTAGAAATATCCTTATTATGTGCAGTTGTATACAATGAAAAAAGTGCTCGCGACATGAAATGAAACTGAGACAAAAGCAGGACTGTACCACACTTACTATCAATTGTTTTAAAATAATTATCACTACAGTTCAATTACATATCGACATGTGATCAAAAATGCTGGTTTCATTGTCACTATCTTTACATTTTAAAATTTATAAAGCAGGCTTATAAGATATAGTACTAGTCAATTTGCAGAAATGTTGCCATATTTTTCAAGTTATAAATCTCACATATAAGCAACTGATCTTCGGGCCACAATTGATTATAAACTTTATAATTTATGATGAGCTGAAAGAACGGAATGTTCAGTTAATTATGACAGCCTTCTCCCCCAAGATCATACACATTGCTTTAAAGAATCTGCATTTGGGTAAGGGTCAGTGATGCTTAAAGGTCCGAATTTGTGAAGGCCAGCATTAACAGTACAGTCCTTGCCTCTATACCTGATTCTTGGAGGGGGGAGTACTGGTGCAGGATATTAAAGACCCAGTCAGGTATAACATAGAGACAGACGTCTGAAAATATATTTACTTCATGTTACATTATGCAATGGAATGCAATTCTTAAACAGAATCACGATGCAGCTAATTAGTACAAAGCCAGTGTACTGTGGGTGTTAATCTCATATTAACAAAAGGAAGGGGGGACAAGGAGAAAGTGGATCAGAGGGTACAGATCAGTTGTTCTCTCTCAGGCTGGTCACTCAGGATTAGGACAACTGATCACTAACTAGTAAGATGCATACAACATGCAAAGAGGTCTTTCACTGGTTCTTGTAACATTGCTAAATCAGTAAGGGTCATCAGTCATTAAAGGTACCGAGAAGGGGAATCATAGCTTTCTGGTCACCACTGTCAGTGGTAGGAGGAGCAGCTCAGATAACAAAACTGTCATGGTCAAGGACATCAGGGCCCTTTGATTGCACAGAGGAAGGGAATGGGAACAAGGGGACTTTGATCACTAGTGTGATATATTTAGGACTGGGGATTTCATTTGACAGTCATGCTACAGACATTATGTCAACTGGCATGATTAAGGTCTGCTGGGGTCCAGCATCACTGAGTACTGTTAGAATGTGACTAGACAGCTGAGGGCATTCACTGCCATTGGAAAATGGGGGGAGGTTATAGGGTGGTCACTGAAGTTGCCATACTGTGTGAGGTTGAACAAGACTGACAGCCCCAAACAATACCAGAAAGGGAGGTCCATATCTCTTATTCTTGGCTCTGTACTAATGTGCAATGTTAGTAAAGGGAGACACACCCTGGGAATGGGGGCATCTCTGAGTTGGCATTCACAGGACAGTCATGGAATAGACTTTATGCCAAGTTTAGTGCACATGGGATGTCTACTCTTGGCATTATACTCTCCTAAAAACATTCTCCAATAGTCTGATCAAAATGGTATAAAATGTAGCAACATCCAGTAATGAACACTGGAAGGCAAATTTTATATTAAGACTGGTGTAATATGCATGTACTTTGTATATTAACTACATTTTCATACTAAACTTGCCTTCCAATACTATATATCCCGTGTGTTAACATTATTACAATTTGGTGTTATATTCTCCTACTAGATGAATAATTGACAGAACTGGGATGACTTTTGATTAGGTCTCAGACCTTCTGTGTATGGATGTAATGCTGGACTCTTACCTGTGCTTTCCTTATACACCAATCTGATGTTTAAAAATAGTGGCAGCCGTTTTGCTTAACTACATATGTGCTTACACTATGCACTTACATAATTTGAGATAAACCACAAATTTCAGTGTATTTCATTACTGCTTTATTAGCTATAGATGCTCTACATGAACAGTCTCCAAAATAATAAATATGAAGAAACAGAGTTATTGTTTCTCTATGAGAAAACGTCATTTTATTTAATATAAAAATACAGGTGGCTATTTCTTTCATACATTCATAGCCTCATTCATAGGTTCATAGGTGTTTGCTAGGCTAATGACCACAACAACCTTTTTAAGCCTAGCCATGCATCCCAAATCTCTGACAAGTTCTGATACCCTTGATAAGTGTAAGCATGGGTCTGGGAGATGAACCATTTATAGGTTACTTCTGTCCATTAGAGACATAGGTGGCAAAACCAGGGATGAATTTCCGGTTTCCCATCCAATTGTCCAAGATGCACTTGAATTGGGTTAGGGAGGAACTCTGCTTCACATGGATGGGGAGTCTGTTCCATAGATGGGGTACTCTCTGGGATACATACGTATCTCTCCAGTAGGTCCTATTTATATCACAGGTAAGGTTTAAGTCTTTAGAATGGGTAATTCTGGTGCTATTTGTATTGTGGATATGCAGGAGGTCCATCAGAGTGGGGTCTGACAATGCCCTGTATGCCAGGCATAGATCTCCCCTCAAAAGCCTGAAGGAGACAGAATACAGAGATAGGGCATTGAGGTGGTCTGCATAGGACAGATTACTTATGCCCTGTATTCTTTTAGTGAGGAACCTCTGTGGACGTTGGATATGCCTGGTTAGGTACATACCAAAGGAGGCATTGTACTCAAAGATAGGTCTGATGAATGCCGAATACAGTGGAACAATGACTTCCTTGGACTTAAATGCCATACCTTTGTTTATAAGTTGAGCAACATAGAATACTTTTCTCACCACTGTAGACACGTGATGATCAAAGGCTAGATAACTATCTGTGTTCCTAAGTCCCTGACTACTGGGTCAACTCTAAGGGGTGTGTTGTTAATATGATAGTTACCAGGAATGGATGATGTCCAAAAGGATACTATTATGCATTTTTTGGTATTTAGTTTTAGTTCATGGCTATGACACCAGTTGTTTGTCTGTATCAGCCCCTCCTGGAGAATATATGTGTCAGTGTGAGATTCAGTGGCAGCTCCTAATTTGCAATCATTTGCAAATTTAGTCAGCCAGAGACCACTGACGTTGGCCTTGATTTCTGAGAAGTCAGTGCCAAAATGGAGCTCTAAGGACTGATCCCTGAGGTAGTCCACTTGTGACTGGCCTCATTGTAGAGGTGGACTCCCCAATTCTAACTTCCTGGGTCCTGTCTGTGAGCCATTTGGCTATCCACTGTGTGACATACGGGTTTGTACCTAACCTCTTGAGTTTGCCAACAATACCCAAGTGGGGTTTTGTGTCAAATGCCTTGGCAAGGTCAAGGTAGGCAGTGTGAATGACTTTGCCCTCATCCATTGCTTTGGTGACCTTCTCAAAGAAGTCCACCAGGTTGAGTAGGCATGATCTGGCCTTGACAAAAAACAAACTGGGTTGGGTCCAGTGTCTGGAGGCTTACTATATCTCTTTTGATCATCTCCATGATAATTCTTTCCATGGCTTTACATATAAGACTAGTGAGACTTATGGGTCTGTAATTCCCAGGGTCTGTAGATGGCCCACCTTTGTGCAGAGGGTTGAGTGTTGCCTTTCTCCATTCATGAGGCATGAAGCCTGTTTGTAGGCTACAGTTAAATAGTAATTCCAGAGGCCCTGATAGGTCATGTTTCATGCTATTTAGAAGGCATCCTGGGATACTGTCTGGGCCCACTGATGCAGTGTTCTTGGTCTTTGAGATAGCATTAAGGACCTGTTCCCCAGTAATAGGGGGAGTTATATTTGATGATATTTCCTGAGGGAAGGTTCAGGGGGAGAGAGGGGTAAAGCTGGAGCTGAATTTATCTGCCAGGAGGTTTGCTATATCTTCTGGCTCAGTATAGGTGGCTCCATTTACAATGAGCTTTGCACATAATTGTGTATTGTCTTTGAGGTTGCAGACATAGCTAAAGAATGCTTTGTGGCTGTCCTTGGCCTGGGAGGCCAAACTTACCTACGATTTGGCTTTGGTAGACTTTATTTGTCCTCTGAGTTGTTAGTTTAGTTTGATGAGAGCGCTATTATCCTGCTGGGTGCTGCACCTCCTTATTTTTGCCATGATTTATTCCTCCTGTTATACAGCTGATTGGTTTTATGTTCCAACAGGGTGGCTTGTTTTTTGAGTTAGTTATGTACTTCTTTTTTGTGTCTTTCATCCAGCATTACAAACAATATATATTTTAACTAAGTTTAAGGCCAACCAGACCACTGGAAAGTTCAGCCATGTCACCCAGTATTGACGGGGGACCATCAATGTCCCTCATTAAGTAAGTTTTCTCTGTACATCCAAGATTGACATTTGTGATCATCCATCCAGTCATCTAGCCTAGGTTTACAGGCTCCTAGGGAAAAATGGGGAACCTGGTGGGTTAGGTACCAGTGATGCCATTTGCTGTTGTTCAGGTAGTACATACTTAGGTCCTGAGAGTGGATGTTTGCTTTAACACTGGTTATATTTAAGTTAAAGGGCTCAAAGAATGCTGGGTCATTTATAACCAGGAAGGCTAAGCACAGATTACCTCATTAAGAGTCTATATGGCACTGATCAGAGCAACCAGGCTTTTCTCCATCAAGTTAACTAGGGGTATTGAGACCTAATATCTTTTTATTGAGGAAATATTGAGGTCTCTCAAGTTGTTTGAGTGATACGCAAGGTACATGCCAAAATGGATACTGTATTCAGTGATGTTTCCGGGTAAGGGAGGAATAAATGTTGGAGGTGTGATTGGAAACAAAGAGGTAACTAGGAACATGTTTTTGGGAATGTAATGAGTTGGCAGATTTATAAACTCCCTACAGAGTAATTTGCCAGAATATTTGGGAAGCAAATGGCTGTAACTAAGGAAATGGTTATTTTGAGTTGGGACACACAATCTGAACTTCCCAGACATAGTAAGACCTTATTAAGTTTAATTCTGTTGGCTGCCAAAAAAGCAATTACTAGAAAATGGAAATCAAAACCTAAATTACTTGTATTTGAAGTAATGAATATTCTAAAAGAGTAAAAGAATTGGAAGATAGATCTTCAGAAACAGGGAAAGGAAGGGGAAGAATTTACTTACTGAGAAATTAATGGAATTTGTGGGAAAATACATGCAAAATATTGTTCAGGAGGAGAAGGAGTGGACTTTAAGGGAAGGCAGGAATTGAGCAATACTTGTAATGCTGGATGAAAGATAGTCATTATAAAGAAAGAACAGATATGTAATATATACTGTATGTAACTGGAAAAGAATCTTAATATGGTTTGTTTTCATTTTTATTAATGCCTGTGTGCCTGTGTCTTAAGTGATGATTTAATAAAGCTGTTAAAAAGTGGAAATATAACTTACTTGGACTTTGACAAGATTTCATGAAGAATAAATTGTATAAGGATTTTCTAACCAGCACATGCTCAAAGGAGAGTTTATCAACAAAAATACCCAAGTCCCTGATGGTTGTGCATGCCAGATTTAAGTGGAAAGTTATCTGTATGGTAAATACATTCATAGGTGTGTACTAGGCTAATGGCCTTGGAGCCTTTACAAGCTTAGCCCACAGAAGTGCCCTGGCATCGTGCTGCCCAACATTAGTCCCCAGTGCCTCTATCAAGTACAGCCACTGGAGTGATCCCCGGGGTGAACTTTTTATTACCCACCACTCATCAAGATTTCTCTTGAAGAGGGACAGTGAGATGTTCTGCTTGACATGTATGGGAAGTCTATTCCAGAGCGTGGGCAGACTCTGGGTGAGGAACCTGTCCCTCCAGCATGTTCTGTTGATTGTGGTAATGAGGTTGAGGTCTCTGGAGCATGTGGTGCGGAGGGATTGGGATTTCTTTAGATGTAGCATTTCTAACAGAGTTGGGTCAGACATGGCTGTGTAAGTCAAGCAAAGATCGTCTCTAAGTAGGCAATATGAGACAGAGAATAGCTGGAGTCTCTTGAGTCTGTCCATGTAGGACATGTGTTTAATGCCTGGGATCCTCTTCGTTGCAGTACTTCTGTGGCCTCTCCAGCTGTTGCAGGTGTCTTGTGAGGTACATGCCAAATGGTGCATTATACTCAATGATTGGCCTAATGAGAGAAGAGTAGAGAGAGATGATGACCTCTTTCTTCCTGGAAGCAAAACCCTTGGTAATGAGATGTGCCACATAGAAGGACTTTCTCACCACAGTGGCAATGTGGTGCTCGAAGGAAAGGTTGCTCTCAACCTGCATCCCCAGATCTCTTATAACACCTTCAGTGTTCAGCAGGCTCCCATCAATGTGGTAATTAGTGGGAACTGAGTTTTTACCAAAGGGGATGATGACACATTTTTTGGCATTAAGCTTAAGGCCTTGGTTTCAATACCAGTCATTGGTCTCAGTGAGGCCTTTCTGTAGGATGTCTGCATCACTTGGGAGTTAATAATGGCTCCCAGCTTGCAGTCGTCTGTATCAGCCAGAGTCCCTTTGTGTTGGCCTGACCTTCTGAGAAGTAGATGCTGGTCAGGAGAGGACCCATCCCTGTGGGACTCCACTCGTGACTTGTCAGCAGACTGACTTGGAGTTTACCACTTTCACACTGTGTGTTCTATCTGTGAGCCAGTTTGCAACCCACCTAGTGATACAGGGGTTGATGCCTAGTTTGGTAAGTTTATAAATAATTCCTGAGTGAGGAATGGTATCAAAGCCCTTGGCCATATCGAGGTAGGCTGTATGCACTGCCTTACCTTCATCTGCAGCCCTGGTGACTGACCCAAAAAAGTCAACCAAGTTGAGCAGGCATGATCTCCCTTTCACAAAGCCAAATTGCGTGGGGTCTAGAGTTTGGAGGTTTCCTATATTTTTGTTAATCAGGTCCATGATGATACGCTCCATAGCTTTACATATCAGACTCGTCAGGCTAATGGGGCGATAGTTCCTAGGGTCTGTAGTTGCTCTCCCTTTATGGAGCGGGATAACTGTAGCAGTGCGCCATTCAGTAGGGACAAAGCCTGAGGTGAGGCTGTGACTGAACAGGGCACACAGATGTGGTGCCAGTTCGCTTTGTAGTTCATGTAGAACACAGCCAGGGATATTATTGGGTCCCATGAAAGTTGTATTCTTGGCCTTGGACAATGCAGCTTTAACCTGGCCTGCAGTAATGCTGGATGCCTGGCATTCTTCCGGTATTTTGATTTGTCCTTTGGGGGGGGGGGTAAAGATGGCACTGAATCCTTCGGCCAGTATGTTGGCAATATCTGTTGGCTCAGTATAGGAGGTACCACTGTGCAGTAACGCAGAGAAAATCTGAGTATTGCCACGGAGGTTCTTGATATAACTATGGAAGGCTTTGTGATTGTTTTAGTGTCTGTCGCAATTCTGCCTTCATAGCTGGCTTTGGAGGATTTGATGAGGGATCTCAACTTTTTGTTGAGGCTAATAAGGGAGTTTTTCCAGTCTTGAGGCTTCACCTTTTTATGCAACAGTTTCTTCCTTCTGCTGTAGAATTTATTAATGGCAGGGGACCACTGGATTGGCTTCCTTTTTTTGGAGGAGAGCGTCTTGGTTCTGTTGGGTATGGCTAATTCCATGCATTTATGTACATGTTCGTACAGTGCATTGGTGTATGATTTGGCAGTCATGCAGCTATTTTCCATTGGCATGGGTGCCATGAAGTTAGCCACCTCTGTTTTTTAGGAGCCCAAAGTCATCTTTGGAGAAGTTTTTCAAGGTGGTTACATTTGTGAGGGGTGTGGGTGAGATGTGGATTTTCATGGTGATTGGTTTATGGATAGATCTGACCAGGAAGGGACTGACTACTGTTGTAGAGCAAAGGTCACCCATGTTAGTAATAATCAGGTCAAGGATGTTGCTTCCTCTAGTGGGGTCAGAATGAGCTGGTCCAAGGAATTGGAAATGATGAATTCCGGGAAGTGCTGGGCCAGTGTATTGGTGTTTGAGTAGTTCTCCCAGTTGATGGAGGGGTAGTTGAAGTCTCCTAGTATGAGAGTGTTGGGTTGGACCTTGATAGATTCCAGGGTGCTTAGGAACATGGAGTGAAAGTCTAGGGACATGCTTGGGGACCTATAGCAGGCTATGACCTGGATCGCCATCTTACCCAATGTTAGTTGTACCTGAAGTATCTCAGATGCATTATGCTAGGCTACTAGTCTGGAGATGTGCATATCCTTTATGAATATGGAGACACCACCACCTTTGGAGCTATGGTCCATGTTTCAGGGCCTAAAGGTGTGGAATGAGTTACAGCCTGATAGCACACGGGTGCTCTCTGCTGCTTTAAATCAAGTCTCTGTTGCAGCACAAATGTCGATGTGCTCCATTTTGAGGAGTGCTTTGAGTGAGTGCATCTTGAGATTTAGACTTCTAGCATTGAGCAATATGACCCTAGATTGCATTTATTTATAGCTGTTATGATGGTAATTTGGTCTTTGGAACACCACCTAAAAAAGGCACTATAGGGTTGGTAAGAGCATTAGCCAGTACCCGGAAACCCAGGGGTGACAAATGCAGGCCATCTCTGGCAAAGCATTGAGGTCTGTCAGTCATGTTGCCCCAAGCAGACAGATACTGGATCCCCTTAGAATGACACCAAAAACTTAGCCAATTGTTGAAGTTTCCATAACAGACAAATCACTGAAACACAAAACAATATATAGAAGAACAAAACGGCGCACAAGTGGAATCCAATATTAACTTTTATTTAGCGCTTTCGTCAGCGATAAGCTATTGACGTCTTCAGAATGTTAAAACCATTGTATTTCATCTTTTTATATACTCATTAAATCATGTGACTAAAACCACTTAATTCATTAATCAAATATTTATTTTATTTATTTAATTATTGACATTTGTTAACCGGGTTTGTCCAACTGGGCTTGTGGCCCATTTTCAGTGGAGACCCGAGGAGAAAAGCTCCAGTAGTACATTTTAAAACAAGTACAATTTAAAAAATATTGATATAATAGCAGTTATAGTAAAACGATTCACGTATGTTGGGTTACATGCATAAAGTTAAAGTTGCATTAAAAAGAAGCTAAGTAACAATTTTACATTGATATAGTTCAACAGGTCAACAATAAACATTTTTTGTTTGTATAAAATTATGCAAATGCATAGTAGACACATTGGAGAGAGAGGTGTAATGAGGTACTAAGTATGGACCTTTTGAGGGTACATAAAGGGAAGGAAGACTAGGTGGGGTCATGGCAAGGGCAGGTTCTGGAATTGAGAAAATAAGCATTTAGTTCATTTTTAAAGTGTGAGTTGTGGGAGATTGAACGTAAGTCAAGGGGAAGTTTGTTCCAAGCATGAGCAAGGGAGTGTTTGTAGAGTAGTTTGCCTACTGACCTTTTTGGGTGGTAGATATCAAGTAATTGTTGATTAGAAGTATGGATGGTCCGGGGTGGGATGTAGATGGAGACTTAGGAAGATAGAGATGGACAGAAGGAGGGTTTATAAATAATAGAGTATAGCATATGACATTGATAAGAGCAGAAATTGGGGAAGTTCAAGCCATTGAAAAGAGTTTAAAGAAATGTAGTGGTGTGAGTTGTATGGGGAGTTAGTAATGAATCCGGCTATTTTATGGTAAGTCTGTTGGAGTTTGTTTAGAGTGGAGGCCTGGATATTTGTAAGAATTGGGACGGCGTAGAAGAGGGATGGGAGGAAGAGTGCCTGGTCCAGGGCAAGTCTAGATTCAGGGGTTAGGAATTTTTTGTTCTGATATAGCAGACCTAGTTTCTGGTTTGTTTTTTTTATACATTGGAGTATGTGTAGGTTGAACTTGAATTCGTCAACGATAATGACCCCTAGGAATTTTGTGTGGGTGTCAGGTTGGATAGTTGTATTGTTAGAAGATGTAATAAAAAAAGGAGGTTTTGTGATGAGAAAGAGAACGGGGAAGGAAAAGTAGGAGTTTGGTCTTTTTGGGATTTAGGATCAATAGGTTGTGAGAGAGCCATTGTTCAGTGGATAGTAGGGCCTGTTGGGTCAGAGTGGATAGTAGGGCCTGTTGGGTCAGGGAGTGTAGTTCAGGAATGTTATTTGAGATGGATATAAGTGTGGAGTCATCGGCATACTGAATAAGGGAGGATTCTTTGCATGAGGTGTAAAGATCATTGGTGAAGATGTTAAACAAAAAGGGTCCCAAGATGGAGCCTTGGGGAACACCAGTGGAGATGGGAAGGAAAGGTGAGCAAGATGAGAGCCATTTGACAGATTGTTCCCTGCCAAATAGGTAACTATTAAACCTGGCAAATGCGGAGGGGGATAGGTGGAGGTGAGTTTGGATAGTAGTAGAGGATGAGAGACAGTATTGAAGGCTGAGAATCAGTTATAAAATCAATTAAAAGGCAGCAAGGAGAAATAAAATGGGATACATAATCACAAAATAGTCATAAAGTCTATTGACTATAAAAAACTAACTAATATTGTACTACCCTTGACCTACCAATTCATTGATAATTAACTTAGAGATGATATTCATCTTTTAGCTTAAGATGACTTGATATAGAAACTACTTCATTGAGCCCAGGGGGTTGGGTCACATTACATTTAAGTTGCCACATCAATTCACAAAATTCTAAAAATAATTTGTGTGGACCCCCTCTATCCGAATTGTTGAAGTCAATCATTTTTTGTTTGTACTGCGGTATCATTCTGGGTGACGACAGAACACTGCTCGGGGCTCGGGTCATACCTGCCTGGGCCATATAATCCTTGAGCTCCACCATGTCTTTTTTCATGTAGTCCAGAGAGGTGCATCTCAGGTCATTCACACCCACATGGACAATGACAGAGTCATACTTGTACTTGTTGTGGAGTGACCTGAGTGCGTGTGTTATGTGTCGGATTCTGGCACCTGATAGAGAGCTGAGTTTTACCTTCTCCTTATTCAACCTGGAAATAATCAGATGGAAATAATTCTAGACTGGCCAAAGGAAACTAGCCCATGATTAACATAGAAAACATTTGTTTGGTCTTGCCCTTGGTGGAGAATGTGAGTATCAGGACAGGATTTGATAACTTCTCTTGTTTGCAATCACTAGTAAACCCGGTACTCATTGCCTATTAATATCAGCTTTCATGCCAGAGAAGTGTATATCAGATAGGAAAGTGTCCAGGACAAAGCACTGTGGGACACTGCCAGTAATGATACTCTGCCTAGAGCAAACACAGCTGACCTTAACAGCATGGGTTCTGTCAGACAGCCATTTACCTGTCCAGCTAATTATGAATGGGTTAATGTTAAACTGAGAGAATTTGTCAATGACCTCAGCATGGGAATACTAACAAACACCTTGGCAATATCCATTTAGGTAGCCTTGACTATATGCATTTTTTCAACGGCTTCAATAATCCTTTCAAAAAACTCAGGCCTGAACAGGCATCATCTGCTTTTTACAAAGCCAACATTTTGTGGATCCAGGCCTATATGACCACCTATATATTGCTTATCAGTTCAGCTGCAATGCATTCTGTAGCACTGTAAATAATGCTAATGAGAGCAGTAGGCCTGTAATTCATCTAGTCAGCACAGGGGCCACCTTTGTGCAAGAGCACCACAACAGCTGTTCTTCACAGATCACTGATGGAACCACAGGACAGGATCTGGTAAAAGAGCTGAAAGAGAGATTTTGCTAGCTTGGACTAAACACCCACTAGCAGACGCTAGGAATTTTGTTATGACCCATAGAACTGGTATTTTTAATTTAGGGAAGTGACAAAAAGACTTGGAACAACGTGATTTCCAGATAGGAGGTATAAGTAAATTGGATGAAACTGGACCAGTATTTTCTGCATGAACAATAGCAATGTTCTCAGAGATCAGACAAGGGCACAGCCCAAGTGGCAAGATTCATTAAGAAAAATAAAAAAGAAGAGGAGGAAGAAGAAGGAAAAGGATGTTTAACAATGAAGTTAATAATACACTTTGTAATTAAGAAAGAAAAACATTAAGCTTTCATATTCACAGGAAATTCATCAAGACAAGCATGAAAGTTAAAATACTTTATACAGTCCATATTTACTGTTCAAATTTAAACTGCTTCAATTTCAGTTTAGGTTTTACGGGTGATATTCCTTTGAGACAATTTGTTTTCTCAGTTTTCAATTAAACTAGTTAAAGAAATTCCTGAGACTCTAGTCTTGCATTAAACCCCCCTCCTATGCTATATTTCACAATCTATAAAATGCGTAACTTGAAATCATGAGTTAACAGTCCACACAGATAAACCATTAGTTCAGTTTTTATGTTGTTTAGATGTTTACATATGCACAGTTTAAAGTTTCTATAATAACAAGAAGATACTACAATATATTAAATAAACTACTCAAATTGTACCACAGCATATATATATATATATACACAAAGCAGACAATTTTTTGCCATTAATGATATTGTGCACTACAAAATCAAAGAATTTATAGGTCTTTCTTTATAAAAGTGATGATGATTTTATAAATATAAAGCAAGTTGACCCTTTAATCATTTTTATATTTCTATTTCTTTTAAAAACATACTTAGGTCTATTACAATTTAGAAAAAAAGGAGTTTAAGTTTTTTATTTACATGATTATGTTCAGCACTGAAAAACAAACATAGTCAGGTTTGTTTTTATGTCAAGAATGTTAAAGCTTTCAAAACTTACCACCACTGATACAGAATTTGAAAATTGCTTAATAGGTCTAAAACACTGTTTTTAGAAGAGCTATGAGGAGGACTTGCTGCTGTCACTAAGCTCACTTTGTATAGAAGCTATGTCTGCTTGGCTGTATTTGCCACCATCATAACATGTAGAATTAGTATTGTGTATGATTTGTTTGTGTATGTCACTCTCTTTATTCACAACATTATGCATATCTGCCTTACCTTCTGATATTTCTGCAGCACTTAACTGAACCACAAGACTAACAGGGAAAGGCTATTGATGTTTTAATATTGCCAAAATTTCCCAAGCACCTATCAAAATTTTCCTTTCATCATACATTTTATGTCCAAGACAGAATATCATAATGTAGAAATGTAACAATAAATCTGAGCTAACTCTACATCAGCAGACTTAAATTGTTGGTGTCAAAATGGATAGATGATTGGGGGTCCAAATGGAGAGATAAAATCGACAAGGAAAGGAAAGCAGTATTGCTGGAATTGAATTCGTCCTCAGGTCTTGCTGAGTACCTTCAAGAGGTGGACGCTGCTTTTACAAAATCATATCAAGATGGCACTGATATATAGACTCTATTTTATATAGCATATATCATGACCAGAAGTATGTTAAAAAAGTAAAAAAAGACAGCTAGGTGCACAAATCTCAGGATAAAAAAGTGCCCAATCCTGGTACGTACACTTGTACCAGGACTGGAAAAATGAGAGTGTAGAATCCTCAAGACATGGAAAAATTCATACAATGGAGTTAGGCCAGGCCGAGGGGGAGGAGGGTCCCCATGTTGTAGAATGATGTAGTAGTTCACACAAAAAAACACAAAAACTGACAAGCCAAAAAAGAACCATAAAAATGATAGAGTGGACTATTGAGCATAAGAAAGAAATGATGTATTGTTACTATTCTGCAATAAGCCCAGAATTTTCACTGAAGATATACAAAAAGATTAAGAGAGAAATAAGTGGAAAGAAAAATACTTGCTAAGTAAACCTGTCAAAAGCTTCAGATGCTGATTTGTGTTGATTAAAACAATAGATTCATGAAAGAAATTATACAGACCAAGAAATCTTGGCGCGTTTGGAAAAAAGAAGCAACTAAGGAAGTGTGAAAATATATAGAACAAAATCTAGAGATTTTTGAAAGGTATAAAAAAGAAATGTGGACATGGGAGAAAAGAAAAATCCGGTATGGTGCAATATGTATGCAAAGGAGAAAGCCAAACTAATTAATACAAACAAGCAACTCCAAAGATATTAGAAGAGAAATACAGGCAAAGGCACCCAGATGTGGAAAATGTCACAATACAAACAATAAGATCACAAAGGGGGAATGTAGAACAGAAACGTAGTAAAGAAGAAGTTAAAAGTAGAAGCTGAAGTTATGGAATACCTGTTATGTCACAGTATGATGGAACAATGAGCCCCCCATGTAAGGAGAAACATGAGTAGCTGGAGATGTCTGAAGAAGAAATATGGACATGGGAAAGAAGAAGAAATTTAACATTGTGCAATATTTATGCAAAGGAGAAAGCAAAACTAATCAGTACAAAAAAGCACCAAAAATATATGAAGAGAAATACAAAAGGCAAAGGCATCCATATATGGAATGTTTTGAAAAATAAATAAATAAAACCATAAATAAATAAGAAAGAAAACAAGGAGGGAAGAAGAAAATAGGATTGGTGATAGAAAAGTTAAAGAACTAGAAACTGAAGTTATGGATTAACTACAAAGTGAAATATTTAGTGTGTATCTAACACTGATAACATCATAGCACAATAGAATAATGAATCCCCAATTTAAGGAGAAACCAGTGAGCAGGAATCGTCTGATCAATTGCCATATGAAGATACTTTGGAGCCTTAGGAAACCAGTACAAACGTTCAGTTGAATTTAGACAGCAAGGGAAGGGAACGGAAACTGTGTCAACTCTGATGCAGTCAATGTTGTGGGGTGACAGGCCAGTAAGTTCCCATATGAAAGAGCAATAAATGACAAAAGGTGAAGCTGAAGAGAATGTGGTATGGGAAGATTTTCTGGAACTTTCTGTAGAATGACCGCAGGAAACTGAGAACAACGAATATGCCCTTCGTTTAGAAGACAATCATCTAAAAAAATAATTGTTGGATTTAATAGAGATTGATAGACATATTAAGATCAGTGAAATAAACAGACTACAGAAAGTCAATAACACCCAAAATGTTAGAAGTTTGATAAAACAAATGAATGAAGTAATCAAGACTGTTCATAGAAATCCATGCAATAAGTAAATGGAAGAGATTACTGTGCAGCTAAATTACAACAGATAAAGTCTTACCACAAAAACACAGGGCAGTAATGGAAAGGAAGTGGAGAAATCAAATGCCATCATGGAAGTATCAATTAGAGAAAACTATAAAGCAATTAAGACAAAATGTGTCACTGTCAGGAGAGTACAGAAGAGGGAACAGATGAACAAAAATACTCAGAAAGATGGAGCAAGCAATGCACAGTATCAGACCAGACCAGGATATATTGTATACTACTGCAAATAATAAACTAAAGATATCAGCACAGGCAGAAAAACTTCGACGATATGCAGATAAAAATAAAGGAAAAGTACAAAATCGGCAATTTATTGATAACCCAAACAAGTTTAATAGATAATTGGGAAACAAGTAAAAAGAACAGAAATGTAACCAAAAAAAAAGAAGAAATAGACACAAAATATCTATGAAGATTCTGTGGAACATAAAGATGCTGAATGGATTGAAGGAGAAAAAGAAAGAATAAGTTCAAATGTAAAGGCTATGAAGTAGAATGAACTAAAGGGCCCAGAAAGTGAACCAAAGTTAAGAAAAGCTCATAACTGGAAAACCCAGGCCCAGTTACAGAACCTAACTTCTGGCTAAAAGTATTAACATCTTTACAGGAAGAATTAGCCACGAGTAAGAGAGTAAGAAATGTTTATATGCGCATCTCAAGCAGATGTCAACCTGGTTAATGACAGGAAGTATGATACTCATCCTTAGGAGTGAACCTGTAAGCTATCCTAAAAACTATAGATCAATAACTTGCCTTCCAAAGATGTATAAACTATACACTTGGATTAATCAAGACAGAGTTTATTGTCACTTAGAAGAAAACTCAATCATGGCAACAGAACAAAAGAATAACAAAAGAAAATAATAAGGAATAAAGGATCATTTGTTGTTAAATAAAGTCATAATGGAGAATTGTAAAAAGTGGAAGAATCTAAGTATGGCATGGATAGACTAGAAAAAAGCATTTGACAGCATATCACATTCATGGATAAAAGAGTGCTTACAAATGTACAAGATAAACCATACATTGATTGATTACATTACAATGACCATGAAACAGTGGCAAACCACTTTGCAGCTAACTAACAATAAAGAACAAATTATTACCCATGTATAAAAATTCAGAAGAGGATATTCCAGGGTGACTGATCTTTTTTCTTGCCCTAACCCATTAAGCTGCCCATTTAATAAATTAGTTATGGACAATTTTAAACTATATAGTTAATCAGATGAGGAATTGAAAGCAGAATTGCAAGTGGTCAAATGTTTCTCAGATGATATATGAATGCCACTTGGTCTTGATAAATGTGCAAAAGTAACCTTTAAAGCAGGAAAGTTGCAGCACCAAGAAAATATCAATGTCAGACAGGAATGTGATATAAAAGAATTTGAGCAAGAGGAAGTGTATAAACTTTTGGGAATTGATGAAGGATCAACAATAAAACATGATTAAATGCAAAAAAAAAATTTAGCAAGGAATATTTTAGAAGACTAAAATTAATACTGAAAACAGTTCTGACATCTAAGAAGAAAGTCCAAACTATAAGCAATTTGCTCTTCCTGTTCTAATTTACAGCTTTGGAGTAATTGGCCCAAAAAGGTATTGTATCATTTGGACAGGAAAACAAGAAAAATGCTTCATGCTTATCAAATGATTTATAAAAATCAGTGTATACCAAGATTATATATATCACATTCTGAAGGAAGTATGGGCCTCCTTAAAATTGATTACATGTATAGATCTGCAGTCATAGGACTGCATACATATTTGCTAACCTCACAAGATCCAAACATAAAGAAAGTTTTAAAACATGAGGTGAACAAGTCTAAGATGACTTCCCTGCTTAGTTCAGCAGAAGCATATCGGTGTCAAGTGGGAATGGAAATCAAACCAAAAGTTGATAAAAATGAGGCAGCAACTGTATGTGACAAAAACAAAAGAAAGACTATAAGTTGAATGATCAGATGACAAGATCATAGGTTCATAGGTAGGTACTAGGCTATTGGCCCTAGGGCCTATATAAGCCTAGCTAAATGGTACCCTGGCTTTTGCCACCCAAGAAAATTATTTTCCTGTGCCCCTGTCAAGCAGAGCCACAGAAGTGATCCTGGGGTGAATTTCCTATCTCCCATCCAGTCATCAAGACTTTTATTGAAGAGTGCTAATGAGGAGCTTTGTTTGATATAGATAGGTAATTTGTTCCAGAGTATGGGAAGTCTCTGGGACAGGAATCTATCCCTTCAGCATGTTCCGTTTATTGTGGTGACAAGGTTTAGGTCCCTAGAGCATGTAGCTTGGAGGGATTGTGATTTCTTTACGTGGAGCATGTCCAACAGCTCTGGGTTTGACATAGCTTTGTATGTTAGGCAGAGATCACCTCTGAGTAAGCGATATGCGACAGAGTAAAGCTGGAGTTTTTTGAGATGGTCTGCTTAGGGCATCTGTTTGAGGCCGGTAATCCTCTTTGTGAGGTATTTCTGTGGCCTTTCCAGTTGTTGTAGATGTCTTGTGAGGTACATACCAAAAGGGGTGTTGTATTCTATAATGGGTCTAATGAGTAATGAGTAGAAGGGAACAATGACCTCTTTTTTTCTGCTTGAGAAACCTTTTGTGATGAGGTATGCCACGTAGAAGGATTTCCTGGCTACTGTGGTGATGTGATTATCAAAGGAGAGACTACTGTTCACCTGTGTCTCAAGGTCTCTTATCACACTTTCAGTGTTAAGTAGATTGCCACCTATGTGGTAGTTCATGGGTACAGAGTTTTTACCAAAAGGGATGACAATGCACTTTTTGGCATTGAGCTTGAGGCCATGGCTTTGACACCAGGCATCTGTCTCAGTGAGGCCCTTTTGTAGGATGTCCACATCGTTAGGAGTTTTGATTTTGGCTCCTAGTTTGCAGTCATCTGTGAACTTTGTTAGCCAAAGACCTTCTGTGTTAGCCTGTACTTCAGAGAAGTAGATACCAAACAGGAGAGGACCTAGGACTGAACTCTGTGGTACTCCACTTGTCACTGATCTGAAGTTGGATTTAGAGTGTGCTACTTTCACAGTGTGGGTTCTGTCTGTGAGCCAGTTGGCAACCCGTCTTGTGACATAGGGATTTATACCTAGTTTAGTGAGTTTGTCTATAATTCCAGAGTGGGAGATGGTGTCGAAAGCCTTGGCGAGATCTAGATAGGATGTGTGAACCACCTTACCCTCATCTACGGCTTTGGTGACCACTTCAAAGAAGTCTATCAGGTTTAGGAGACATGATCTGCCTTTTACAAACCTGATCTGGGTAGGGTCCAGAGTCTGGAGATTACAAATGTCATTATTTATAAGTTCCATGATGATACACTCCATAGCCTTGCAGAACAGGCTTGTCAGACTAATGGGGTGGTAGTTCCCAGGGTCCGTGGTGGCTCCCCCTTTGTGGAGTGGGATAAACGTTGCTGTGCGCCATTCAGTGGGAACAAAGCCTGAGGTGAGGCTATGCTTCAGAAATGTGGAAAATACATAAATATGGTTGCAAGTACAGAAAATGGCTGGCTTATTTATTCAGAGCTTCCTTGTGCCTGGCTTGGACAGCTGTGACTGCAAGACTTGGATTGCTTCTAAAACCATCTGGACCCATAAAGCTGATATACATTTTTTGCACTTCCTTTAACCATTTCAGTGATATTTAACACTTTTGTGCTATATTTACTTATTTGGTTGAAATTATCACTGTTTTTAAAACCTGCACTTGTTAAAGAAACTGCATCTGTTTGTTATTGTGCTGCTCTTAGGTTGCTTTAATAGTATTCTGATATTTCCTAACGTCCACTTAAACTTCAAAAGCTGTTCTGAGTTTGCCAAAGTTCTCCTGAATGTGCCATCAACGTATTTCTAAGTTTTGCAAAGTCTGTGTGTATTGTGAACATTTTTCAGGGTTACTGAAATTATTTCTAAGGATTTCTGATATATATTGCAGGAATTCTTACTTCTGTTGTACAGCATTTGTTACTGCACTTGAGCTCAAAGCCAGTTTATTTTACATTGGGTGGGTTCTTTTGCACTCTGGTGGGAGGAAAGAGCTAAATTCAACCCATCCAAGGTTGGAACTACTGGTCAACAGCTTATTGTATTTTTACCTTATTGGCCTGAGGGTTTAAGTTTATAGAAGTCTTTGATCCTGCTTGTATAAAAGCCTGAAGTTGTTCCCCATGCTTCATATAAGAAAACATCTCCAGTTTAAAATCCTCTATAGGAAATACTCTCCATAGTCTCCCACTGTTCACAGCTGCTCGAAGATTTGCCAGTTTGTGCAGAGGGTAGTGCCACTGCAGGTCATGTAATAGCATGCTACTAAACATTCTCACTTTGACCTTTTGAGTCTCATTCATAAATTTTGTTTCTTGCTGAATGTAGTCTGTTTGGTATCACTGTGCTCTTAAACCACACATATTACATTAAGAGGGCCTCCCTGCACCCTTGTGGCAAAAGTGTGTAGCTCAGGACCCATCTGAGTTGGGTATTGCTGAAGAAAGGCTCAGTTTGCATTTCCCATTGGTAGTTGTTTTAAAACTGCTTAAATTTGCCTGTATATGTGCCTTGTGTTTGTGCACATTTGCATTCAGTTTACCGGAGCTGTTCAATGTTTGGCAACTTTAACCAGATGTCTGGAGTGCATCTGCACTGAAATCCAATGTATCCACTGAAAAGAAAACTGAAAATTAAGTATATTTAAGCCAACACTGCACTTTGTTAACTGTATTTAATTAGATTACTTCATTTTTGCTGTTTGTGACCAAGTCCAGCTAGCCCACTTGCTTCCCAAATACCATGTTCATAAAAATCCTACCACAATGGACAGGCAGTTTCTCATCATTTCTCCTGATAGTTTGATTGATATGGGCATCTTGAGGCAATGTAACAATTGTTTCATGTATACTGACAACCATTTAACTCCTAAAGCAAACTAACACCCTATATGAGAGATGTAAAGTCTCTCACATTAAAGCAAACTAGTATTCAAACAGGTTGTCAAAACACACACTTCACCTCTCACTCAAACCTCACCTCTCACACAAAATAAAGTCACAACACAAACACACATACTTGGAGGTACTCACTAAAAGCCTTCTATAAGAACAGAGGCCTCCCAAATGCACACCACCCACACTCACCACTAAGCAAAAAGAAACTACTACACATATCAATACACATACCCGTATCTCAACAAAAAAGCCCCTAAGGCAAAACACATCAAATCTCTTGGTCATAGGCAACTCCATAGTGAGACACACAGGTGACTCTCTCACCAGTCTGGACAAGGAGAAGGTCATGGTCAGCTGCCTATCTGGTGACATGATCTGACAAATCACACATGCACTCAAGTCACTCAACAGCAAGTACTCTGTCATAGTCCATACTGGAGTGAATGGCTTGAGATGTACCTTTCTGGATTATATCAAGAGAAACATGATAGAACTCTCTGATTATGTCTCCCAGACAGGTATGTCCCAGCGCTAAGCGATATCCTACCCTCAGCCAGGATGATGCCACAATATAAACAAAAAAATGATTGACTTCAACAATTGTCTCAGCTTCTGGTGTAAGTCCAGGGGGAACCAGTATCTGTCAGGCGCGCAGAATATGGTAGACAGACCTTGCTGCTTTGCTAGAAATGGTTTGCACCTGTCTCCCCTAGGCTTTCAGATACTGGCAAAGGCCCTTACCTCCCTCATAGTGCCTTTTTAGCCAATGTCAAAATAACAAATTTATCAACGTAGCAAAATCTAATCAAGACAAACTCAGGATCACACTGTTTAATGCTAGTTGTTTAAACATGAAACTGCACTCCCTGACAGCACTCCTCACCTTTGAGGATGCGAATGTCTGTGCAATTACTGAGATATGGTTCGAGGCCACTGACAGCATCCCAGCCATGCAAGGCTACAGTGTCTTCTACATGTTCAGACCTCAAAATGACCATGACAAAACCAAAGGTGGAGGTGGATCCATCTTCATTAAAACTAAATACACCTCTAGACTGGTCAAGCAGCATGACTCTCTTGAACTACTCCATGTCCAATTAACTACTGAGAAAATACCATGCCACATCAGTGCCAGTTATAGATCCCGCACCATGAACTAGGATAAGCACACCACCTACCTCGATTTACTGGAATCCCTCACCATACAGCCCAACACCTTAGTCACAGGAGATTTCAACTATCCTTCCATAGACTGGGGGACATGCATGAGCAAAAACACACTTGCCCATAGGTTCCTGGACTTTGTTAACAAAAATGGTCTGGAACAGATAGTCTGCATACTCACTAGGGCTCTAATGTTCTGGACATAGTACTTTCAACATGGTGGGGTCACTGTACTTTCCCATGAGTGATGCTCTCCTGGTTAGGTCAGACCACAAATTAGTCTTGTCTGAAGTAGCTACTGGAACTGACACCCACACAGGAACAAAAATTATAAAAACTTTACCAAAGCTAATTATAGCCTAGTAAGTGATAGTATAAAAAGCTTCATACCACCTGCAGTCCCAGACACCAATGATCACTATGAAGAAGTGTATGCAAATGCCCTGTGCAAACACTTAAGTGACTGCATAATCTCTGCTGTACCTGACTGGATCAAAACCAGGTCTTCCCGTAAAAACTAGCTACCATAGTGCACTTCAAGTATAAACAGATTATATAGCAAGAGGAAGAAACAGTTGTCCAAATGCAAGAGGGATATCACTCTTGTGAGGAAGAGTTCCCTCTTAGGCCTAAACAAGAAAATCAGAAATATTGTAAAGTCTTCTAAAGCAAATTACAAAACTAAAATTGCATCACTAGCCAAGGATAATCATAAGGCATTATTTAACTACATCCAAAGTCTAAAAGGGAATGCCCAGCTATGTGCCAAACTGGTTGTAGATGGGATCACTCATACTACACTAGAAGATATTACCAACCAATCATCTGATAGAGTCAGTGCAAACTTCACCTCCCTATCCCCACTGACCATATCCCAAAGCATACCTGACACCAGCCCTCTGCCTAGAGTCTCTAGAGAGCAGGTCATCTCTGCACTTGCCAATGCCAAAAACACAGTCCCAATGGGACCAGATAATATCCCAGGTTGTTTACTAAATAATCTAAAACAAGACCTAGCAGACCCACTTGGCATTCTCTTTAATCATAGCTGGAGAACTGGCTATGTCCCTGCAGAATGGAGAACAGCAACAGTAATCACCCTGCACAAAGGGGGCCCATCGACTGACCCTGGGAACAACAGACCCATAAGTCTAACCCACCTTGGAAAGAATTATCATGGACCTTATCAACAAGTATATAGGCAACCTAAAAATGCTGGACCCAACACAGTTTGGCTTCATTAAGGGTAGATCATGCTTATTAAACCTTGTACAGTTACTTGAGAAAGTCACCATAGCCATGGACGAAGGTAAAACAGTGTACACAACCTATCTTGATGCTGCCAAGGCTTATGACACAAATCCCCACTCTGACATCATTGAGAAACTCTCCATGATAGGGATTAACCCTTACGTTACTAGATGGGTAGCCATTTGGCTCACCGAAAGAACATACTCTGCCAAACTTGGTGACTCCACATCCACCAGTGTAGTACCACAGGGGTCTGTGTTGGCCCTCTAACTGTTTGGCATCTATTTCTCTGAAGTCCAAGCCAAAGTAGATGGCATTTGGCTCACCAAGTTCGCTGATGACTGCAAACTGGGAGCAATCACTGAGTCCCCTAACAATGTCAACATACTGCAAGAAGGGCTAACACAAACCAATGATTGGTGCCAAAGCCGTGGACTAAAATTAAATGCAAAAAATGCATTATTATGCCCTTTGGCAAAATGGAATTCCCTACAAATTAAAATACTGACAGCACTCCTCCGAGTTCCAACCCACTGGTTCAAAATGTGGGAACACAGATTGATAGCAATCTGAACTTTGACCACCAAGTTTCCACAGTGGTAAGGAAAGCCTTCGATGTAGAGCACCTCATAAGCAAAGGCATAGCATCCAGGTGATGGGATGTTATAACGTCACTGTACTTGACCCTCATCTATCCATTAATAGAGTATAATGCACCCTTTTGCATGCACTTCCCCAGACACTTGCAGCAGCTGGAGAGACCACACAGGTTTCTTAATAAGAAAATACAGGGACTCCAAACCATGACCTACCTGGACAGGCTGAAAGCCCTGTCACTTTTTATCTTAAAGGTGAATTGTGCTTGGCCTATAGGACAATCTCCAAACCTGCCCTAATGGAAATGCTGTACATGTGAAAGCCAAATGGTACAAGAGTCACTCGCTCTAGGGATCTCAACCTAGCTTGTGATATTAACAGAACATGCTGAAGAGGCAGATATGTCTTCCAGAGACTGACACTTCTCTGGAATATACTTCCTATTCATGTTAAACAGAGCTCCTCGCTGACCCTATTCAAACACAGCCTAAATAACTGGATGGAAGACTGCAAATATGCCCCTGGGGTGGCACCCATGTCCCTCATGGACAGAGGTAGCTGGTGCTGATCACAAACCCACTCTGTTCATAAATCCCTTGTGCAAACTACCCAAAAAGAGCAAATGGGAATATTTGAGATTAACATGGCTAGGCTTATATAGGCTCTAGTGCTGCTATGAACCTATGAACAACCTTATGTCAATCAGGACTTAATACAGGAATAGTTAAGGAGAGGTGAATTTAAACCAAAAAACAAAAGGTTAATACAGGTGGTCCAGGATGGTGGACTACATACATGGTGGTTTACAAAGTCCATTGAACATCTTGAAGAAACAGACAAATGCAGGTTTTGTAAAGCAGAACTGGAATCAGTAACAAATCTTGTTGCTGGGTATGATACACTAGTGGCAGAAGGCCTGTATACTCTTGTCTTTCAGCTTTTCCCAGTTAGGCGTGGCCACAGCGGAACTCCAGTCTCTAATGATTGGCAGTGGATTTTTACAGTGCTGATTTGCCAGCCCGACACCCAACCTTCAAGGAATGCACACCCATTCATGCACACACCTACCTGCATGTCTTTAATGTCACTCGACTGTCGGGAGGACATGCAGACTCCACACAGAATGCTCTCCAGCTGAGAATCGAACAGGAGAACCTCTTGCTGTGAGGCGACAATGCTAACCGCTGCACCATCGCAGCTAGTAGAAGGCCTGTATACTGAAAGGCACAATAATGTGGCAAGACTGTTGCATTGGGGATTGTGCAAACATTATAATATTAAAGTAGCCGAGAAGCAATGGAATTATGAACCACAAAGCATTACAGAAAATGATGAAGTTTATATCACATGGGATCACCCATTATCAACAGTTTAAAAAACAGATGCAAGAAAACCAGATATAGTAGTCCAGTAAAAGAAGACAAAAGAACCTCTGATCACTGAAATTGCTACACCCAGTGATTATGTAGAAAGGAAAAAACTGCAAGGAACCACCACTGAAAGGAGTAAAGGAGTCTGATGAGTATTACTGGATACATAGCAGGAATTTCTCAAAACTACAAAAACAAATTTACTGGGCTGTATTTAACAACAGCTATAGGCTGCTTATTAGCAGGATTTAAAACAGATTCTCAAGTCAGCCAGACTGGTAGAAAAAAGATCTAACAATTGCCAGTGGCTCCTTAAGAGATGTTCACGAAACAAGTCAGAAAGAGAGTAATAAACAATGAAGCCTAAATAACTCATACCAGAAAAAGTCTGGCCATTTGGGAGGGACAACCTGACAGTCAGGAGAATGTTTCCTTTTAAACATATGCCACCCCTAATGACATTATTACAAAAATTTTTCTGCCAGTATTTACTGCTTGTCAGATGACACATCAGCGTGGTATTAAAGTAGGCTGCCAATAGCAGTTAGCAACCAATGACAGTGAGAGGAGACCAGACAGATTCTTAATGCATGCAAGACAGCCTCACTACAGCTAACTGCTACACAATTAAAAAAAAGTGCTTAAAAGGTTAGGTAAACAAACTCTGCTACCAAGAATTAGTGTTTAAGTAGATTTAAGAATCAGGTTGAGGGTAACCATTCACTCATCTTTCTTATTCTGTTTCTCATTTCCTGTGCAGTTTTATAGTTTTATACTTAGAATATATTCTAAGAGTTGATCATTGACTGATGCACGTACAAGTTATTTTCCATTATGATGCATTAAAGGGTTTCAGAGGAAAACTTGCATTAATAAATGCTTTGGTACATCTTGTGAGAACAAACAGCAAAAATAAATTCTTGATTATTAATTGTCTTTTAATCAAAACAATTAATCATACTGGTTAAACAAGCACAGCAGTTGTATTATACAGCAGTGTAATCAAGTAGCTGATGCTTGGTTTAATAAACATGTGTGCTGCAGCTGTTTCCCTAAATATCCTCACAATTCATCAGCCCTATGTTACCCAGCTGAGAAACATTATACATTTCACAGACATACTGGCCTTCTCTTACTAAACACTGGCTAGATACAATCCTGGCCAGTAAGATGTTGTCAACATTGACATACCACATCAGAATCTATAGTGAACTGGACACTGCTGCACAGATTACTAACCTAAGGCGCAAACTCAAACTAAACTTTTACTATTTTATTATTTCCTCAGAAGAACTGAGTGAGATGTTAACATTTAATTAATTGATAGTTAACATCTAGTTATGGACTGTTAGCCACAAGTAAGTTAGACAGACCATTGAGATGAAGACCGAAACATTCAGACACTCAGTAAGCCATAGTCAAACACAGATTATTAGTTTTATCTCATAGATTACGTGTGTTATTATTTTAGTTTTTTTTTTTTTTTGCTCACATTGTTCACCACTTTCTATAATAGATTTTCAAAGTATAACCTCCTTTTGACTTCTCCAAATAATTTTTAAATTAAATTATATTTTGCCAGGTTTATTACTGCACCATCAACCAGCAAAATAAATGTGCTGCAAATATCTATTATCATGTTCAGGCAAACCTGTTGCAGTGAAAGAGGAAGAAAACATAATACACTGCAAATCCTATAATAATAATGCAAGTTTTGTTGTGACAGCACATTACAAGGGTTCCTATTACGAAACTGAAGACACTAAATATGGAACGGCCTAAAGGGCAAAAATGCCAGAACTCAGTGTGATTTTTGTGAGATCACAGTACAGTAAAGATTGGAATATTTGCCCTTTCCTCACTGTAGTGTAATCTTGGAGTTGATATATATATATATATATATGGTTCTATATATATATATATATATATATATATATATATATATATCTTTAGCGGGGGTGGTAGGTGCAGCATGTCCACCACAATAGCGACTTCAAGGTCCAGCATTTTCGGCCTTTAGAGCATTTGATATTTAGTGTCTTTGGTGTTCTAATATAGACCCCATATTAATGGGTTGTACATTCGTTCAGGTATCAAAATAAATAGGGTACTGCAAATATTACACCTATTGTTCTAGCACACTTTTAAGTACAGTAAAATATGAAATGCTGATTAGTCAAACGGCACCATTTAAGGTATAACATTCATTCTCCTGTACCCATCTTATCATTCTTAGTGTTCTAGGAGAGTAGGAATCCATACTGGCAAGAAAAATGCACAAAACAGAGAAACTAATCTGAATGTGATATTAGTCCACTTTGGAAACCTCTCTCATAAACGCAAACACGCACGCACACACACTAGTGCACGTTTGTGTGTGTATGTGTGTTTGTTTGTGCATGCACAAGAAGTATGTGTATACCTATGGGTGATTTAAAGGAACACCAATTTAACTAATGGCATATTGTTGGAATGTGGGAAAAAACACAACACAAGGCAAAACCGCAGAATGTTGCAAAAGAGGTACTCAGTCAAGAACCAAACTGGAGAACCATGAACTAGCAGTAACAACACTAAAAAGGATGCACCACAGTTCTACCCATTTAACTTTCAATCTGGTTTAAATTAGTAAAGTTAACTGATGAAGCTCAGAGCATATGTTTATGACCTGGGATGAGACTCTCTTATTTTTTTAATCCACCTCTCCCTTACAACCACCAAACTTGCATCTCCTACTGGTCTACTTATTCTCCCAGCCCTGGCATATTGGGACACTGGAATCAATATGCAAAATCCAAGGATTGTGGCCATCAACCAGTGATTTTTTTTTTCCTGCAAAATTCTAACACCTACTCCACCCTCATTAACAAGAAAGCATGGTGTTTACTATGTGGTGTTAATGCACACTTCTTTACTTAAGTGATTCCAACTACAATGTATGTGCACTACATGGCAGGCTCTGTCTCCTCAAAATTTTCAGCTGCAAGTATATATTTCTCTGGCTACATCCCAGAATGACTGCTTGATACAATGATGCTCCCAGAAGGAGTGCTTGACACAGTGATGCCCTACTTAGTGTCTTATTTTGCATGAAGGTAGTTGTAGATCAAGTGAAGTACTCTGCTTTTATCTTCACTGAAACTCAAGGGTTGCTTTTCTACATACCTGGTCATCCTTCCAAACACATACAAAAAGAGTGCATAGGAGCAGGTAGGGTTGGCTAGGGATTAAAGGATAAGAAGATTTCCAGGCAAGTGGGCCAGGGAAAAGATACAGGACTCCAAACCATTCACACTACACCAAAGTATTCAGGCAGTTTTTTAAGGAGAATCTTTATGTGCATTGCTGTGAAAATGCCTATGAAAACCAAATTTTCTGTACAGTATAAGGTATACAGGCTCTTTAGCTGTCACAGTTTGTGGGAAAAGGTAGTGTAAATGAGTTAATAACTCATTAGTGAAATGGCAGAGGGTAGATAGGACATGGTGTTCACACCTGAAAGGATGGGCTGTTAATTACAGTTGCAGAATCTCTACCAGGAGATTAAGACAGCAAGTAGATAGGATGCTCTGATTTCTTATCAGACAACAGGGAAGGTACACAGTCTATTACAACACTTTCCAGAATAGCTGAGTAGTTATTACCACAGGGACAGACAGATTAAGGGGCAGAGTCGTACCTGCAATAGTGAGAAAGCAGTGTATATAGGTGGCAAGGTTTACTAATCATTGGTGTGACGAAACAGGTCAGTAGGAAGAGTGAAAGTTGAAAGTTTCAGTAGTAGGAAGGCACCATTTAGGTTGGGAGACATGGACACTGATCCATGAGGAAGGAAAAATGTTATGGAGCTGTGCACAACAATCTCCTGTATGATGACAGAGGCAAGATACAGTGGCCAGTCATGGGCAGGAATAGGGTATGGATCAAGAAGCATTGAATAGAGGGGGACAAGCATTGAATAGAGGGGGACAATGGAGGATGCTTAGAAAACTGTCCACTGATAGGAGGGTCTTATGTACTGTGAGGCAACATGAAATGACAGGATTGTAGAGGATATGGGGCTATGAATGCAGATAAAAGACATCATGGGGAGGCCAAAGTGTTCATCACCACTGTAATACACAGATTGGATGGTTTAGCTAACTGCCAGGATGTGAAGGATAAATAAATCACTGCTGTGGTGAACAGGTGCAAGACTGAAAGCAACTACTAATGTTAGAAATTTGGGCCGGGGATGGGAATGACTGCAAAGATCGGCTTCAAGACAAAGCTGTGGGTTCAGAATGGCTACAATCATTTATCGGTTTATATGGGGGTGGCCGGTGTTGAGTAATAATAAGATCACATTTAAAAGCAGAATTATAGTTATATCCTGTAAAGTATAGACAGTGACTAATTTACTGATTAACAAATAGCGACAGTATGGTCAATGGTTATAGAAAGATGTTTGTAGTTCAAAATGTACTGATTTTTTTTTTATTTAAACTGAAATGCGTACCTCCTCATTATGAAATATACCATGCAGGTTTGCATTTGTTCTTCTTCTCTACTTTTAACTGCACAGCCATGTAAACGTAAGGAGCAGTGTACTCAAAAACAGAAGTATAATGGCAGTAAATGGCAGTTTTTTTTTCATGAAACGGAGCTGCATTTCAAAGGACTAGCTCAGAGACAAGAATGTAGTATGACAATATGATATAATGCTTGACCTGCCATACTTTATTCATAAATTTCTTCCAAGTATGAACTGTGGATATCTACTTTCACCTATTTCCCTTCTTGGTTTAAAAGCCATTTTCCATGTGCATCTTAAATTTCAACAAATTCCTCTCTGCTCAATTTTGATGTTCTGGATAACACATCAAGGGACACAATATGACTTTAAATCTGAGAAACATGCACCTTCAAAGTGAGTAACAGAATGTTGGCTTCAGCACATAAAGCTATAGTTAAAATTATCCTACGTACGCAGACAAAAACATGTCCCCTGTGTCAGTTACTCAGGTAATAGCAAATGTAGAGGCAACGAATGCAGACACCTTCTTTCCTAAACTCTTAGCAGCCTCTTCTCAACAGATAAATTCCAAATCAACATGTCTAAGCAACATCCGGATACTTCATACAACGGTGGTAATAGGGCTCTAAAATAATTAGAAAAAGGAAACAGAGAACTTTAATATCTAGTTTTAAATGTTTGAAGACACAATAATATATATATATATAAATATATATATATATATATATATATATATATATGTATGTATGTATATATATATATATATATATATATATATATATATATATATATATACATACATATATATATGTTTAATTACACACACACACACATTTAAACTGCTGGTATGCAACTACCAAGGGTGATCTTGTGGCATGGAAGTTCATGCCAAAATTTAAAGTGCATAGGAAACAAAGCTGAAATATTTCAAGAGCAATCATAACATGTTTCACACATTTAAATGAAAAAAAATAATTATAAGGACAATTTAGTGCCATCATATAAAAGAGTCTTCTTAGTGCCTTTAGGAAGACGGTACCCTTTAGCATATGACCAAGTTTCTTTTTCCCCAAAATAATAAGACTTGTGTTGAACTTTGCTCTTGGAGCTATGTACAGAAAGTGTATGCAAACTTAAGATATTTATCCCCAAAAGTGAGAAAACATTTTCTAGTCAGATCGATGCCAGATCTAGTAATATGAAATCACCAATAAGATATATTCACAACAAGGGAAATGTGATCAGAATTTACCTGACTAGTCCACGTGTTTCCTTTGTAGAAAGATTATTTATTCCTATCTGTCTAGAGAGGTGACCAGCATTTGCTTCAGTTCAAAGCAAACAAGCAGCTCAGTTCCTTTTGTGATGTGATAGCCACACTTACAGATTAAATATTGCACAACTACATCATTTATACATGCCAGAGCCTCTGTTTGGATATTTACTGTCAGACTTTATCCATGAAAGTTTCAGACCCTAGGATGTTGAAAATATAACAGATTTAGGTAATACAATGTGTACATTGTGCTGTGCTTTGGACTTGGGGTCCAGAAGACCCTTTACAGGTGGTTTGATGTCTTGTTGTCATGTCACTGTGATTACTGAAATATAATTTGATACCGGTATATTTCATCTTCTCATGAGGAGTCCAGAATATGATAAAAAAACAATATTACGTATGCTGGCAAATGAACAAAATAGAGATCAACTAATATACAGTGTGTACACTATTAAAATGAATGCAATGAAAAACTGGAAAATCACAGTCTACATTTCTTTTTGCTGGCTCTCCCTTCCTTTTATTTGGGCACTTTCTCTCTCTCTCATCTTTTTTAAGATGTGGCAGGCATCTGTTTTCTTTTCTTTTGTTAATTCATGGTAGACTAGTGGTGGTAACATAAGACTGGCTATTTTGTCAGCCAACAGGAGAGCTAGTGCTTCCATTTAAAAATTTCTCCCCTTGAGCAGATGTGAGACAAGCATATGTTTTGCATCCTGCATCAGTGTGAAGAAGCAAAGATGTGCTTTGCTCATCTCTGCATAATCATAAGATTATTGGACAATGGAAGAACAAAAAACACTGAAAGTTTTCAGTGAGTGACTTAGAAATTTTCTGTTGCTAAGAATTAAGTATATTTCACCAGTTTCATAGTTCAATAATAATTGAATGTATTAATTAATACTTTTCCATTATCACAATTAAAATAATGCTTTATTTTGATGTCTAGGATGCATGTATCATCTGCAGCTCCTTGAGAAGAATATTAAAAGTTAATTAAGGCTGCTTGAGGAAATGATTGTAATCTAACTACATATAAATTTTCCTTGAATGCAGTTACCATGATTTGTCCTATCTCATGTTGTTTTGGAACTTAAGTAAAATTATTTAAAAGTGCACTGTCTACTAATACTGAATTCTCAATTAATATTTCATACATGCATTGCGTATTTATGATTTTAATTAAAGAAATCAATAACACAAACCTTAAGCACTTTTAAACAAAGCTCATTTCACCAGGCTATTCTCTGTAAATTGCAAATACAGATTTGCATTATACTTAGTTATTGTGATTTGTTGTACCCAAAGAAGTTAACAATATTTGTTTCAAGTGCTTTTGTCACTAAGGTTGAAATGGTTAGGGATACATTGTTAAATTTCTGCCATTTTTTCAGTAATATTAAATGTAACTGTTGATGAATTTATTGTGATTTTTTTAATTTAAAAGACACTAATAGCATTAACTTTAAGTATCTTGGAAATAAGACTAATTTGAGTAGGCTATTTTCTGGAAGCTTTACAGAAATGGAGACAATAGTTATGAACTTGAGGATGTGGTGAAATATACACTCTTTGGAGTACATTGAATGTATAACACACACACAGACACACACACACACACACACACACACACACACACACACACACACACACACACACACACACACACACACACACACACTACCAATAACCAGTGCAATAACTGTATAAAGTTGGAAGAGTTATGCAATACTTTCTCTGTTTCCCATTTATCAAGTGCTATACTGGCAGGGCTGGGGGCCATGGATGCCACCATTGCAATTCCAGTTGTCCGTCTGTAGCATTTGTTGTTGAAAATGAACTAGTTCTACAGACTCTTCTTTGCAACAACTACTTCATTTTCATTAGGAAATGCTACAGACAGACAACAGAAACTGTAGTGGCGGCAGCCATGGCCCCCAGCTTGGCCAATATAGCACATGATAAAAGGGAAACAGAGAAAGTTTACAGCTCTGAATTTAAACAGAACATATCGTGTTACCTATGCTTTTTTGATGATATATTTATGGTCTGCAACAGAAATGGCAATAAACGTTAGAAATTTAACAATACATCAACAAATCCACAGACTTCCTCAAATTTACAACAGACCACAGCAAGGATAATGTGAATTTCCTGGACTTGACCATCGTAAAAGAGAACACAATTGCCCACTCTCAGATAAGTTTTATTGCAAGCCAATGAGAGTCAATATGCTCCTTCACACAAACAGCATGCATCTTCAGATCACCAAAAGACCCCAGATATGAGAAAAGGAAATCCAGTGTCATCATCACTTTCCAACAAAGAATGTAACAACCCATCTGAATTTGGCACTTTCTGATGCAGAAGACAGGACTGCTCATTTTGTGAACAAGTGAGTGACATGGATCATTTCACATATCATAGCAATCAGAAAATATACTACAGCAAATTTAAAGCAGATTGTAAAATAGATATGGTAGTGTATAGTGAATGGTGCCTGAAATGTGATATATTTTACATTGGCAAGACTGTAACCAAACTAAAAATATGAATTTCCCAGCACTTTTCAGATGTTAGACATGAAGTCAGCAGAAATTCTTTAGCTAAACATAACATGGAGTTGACTAATCTCTCCAAATACAGATTCCATGTACTAGGCAGAATTATAAGAAAACCCTTGAACAGCAACCAAAATCCCCTCCTGGAAAAGAAAGAGCTTGAATGGCAGGTAATGTGAAATATATACAACAAACTGGGCATAAATTATGGATTTTCTATCAAGCCCGTACTTCATCTCAAAAAGTCAACCACAGAACATTTTACTAAAATCTTTTTACCTTAACCATCTAAGCATATGAATACAGTACCGACAATTACTTGACCAGCTCACACCCTAATGTATCCTGCTCCTAAAAGAATCTCCACCTGGTTCACAATCTCAGCCCCACCTGTTCTCCACATGGATTAACTACTGAAACAACAAGCATACCATTCCTTTTTTGCACAATGTACCCAGAAGAAAGTACATCTGAAGAGACCAATACCATACTGAGAGGAACAGAATACAACTCTACTGCTGAATTACTATAGACACAAGTCTGAAGCACCAACTCTGACCTCATTTAGAGTCAAGGAGCAATATGGTTAGTGGAAACACCCACTAGATGGAAGGTTGGATCAGACAGCATCGGCACCATTGTAAGTGGGATTTACTATCATGGGAACACCCCCCTAGAGGACACATGGTGCTTAGTCCTCATTATGTGAAGATATGTGGTATGGTGCAACCTACAACTCACCACTGGTAATACACCATAAAAAATCTAAAAATACAGAATTTAACCACTCCATGGTCACAGTGCATAACATCTGACACGAGGTACCATTATAAACTAGCCCCATGAAAGTGGGCCACACACACACTTGAGGCCGATTCTTACTTGCTGTGCCCAGGAACACAATGTTTGTTTGTCTTTTGGCTTTTCCCAGATAGCGGTCGCCACAGAGGAACTCCGGTCCGCTAATGATTGGCAGTTGTTTTTTATGGTGTCAAGTTGCCAGCCCAACACCCAACCTTCAATGAAGGCACGCCCATTTAACGCATGTCTTTCGAACACCCACTCGACTGCGGGGAGGACATGTAGACTCCGCACAGAAGGCACTCCCAACCCAAGCCGAGAATCGAATGGGAGAACCTCTTGCTGTGAGGCAACAATGCTATCGCTGCACCACCACGGAAGTCAATGAATACAATAATATAATATTATAATAAACATAATAATAATATGGCCCTATAAAAGTGGGACAGACAGAGAAACAGACATGCAGATGGTCTTCAGCAGAGATGAATAGGCTCTGCAGATGCTATGATTACTTCTTCCACCAAGACCAGAGGCAAATAAGAAAGCAACAAACTCCCCTTCAGTTTTGTAGACTAATCATGTATATTATGTTAATAGTTGTTTTTTTCTGATTTTTGTAACCATTTGTTTTCATCTCTGGTAATCTGAAGAAGCTACCTTCTCGGAAATGAAAGCGCGGCTAGGACATTCAAACAACTTTTATTTCTTCCCTGGATCATATTCAATCTCTTGATAGAGGAGTTGCAACAAATGTTGACATTTTTCTTTCTTGACTTCCTCAATAACAACAACAGTAGACCAAAAATAAAATAAAAATGAAAAAGTTATGCTCTTTATGCTTAATAAATAATCAGGTATTATTAATGACAACATTTTGTTAATTCTGGAAACTGCAGATATACTTAAGTTTTTATTCAGTGTGTTTTTTTGCTTGTAAGTAAAATGCTTCCTGAAAAGGGGACTAGTGGAGTACAGTAACCACACCAATCAGTCTCCTAATAACTGTGTTTCTTCTCCTCCAATCTGAAATACATGTTCCTAACCAATCAAATTTCAAATTTCATATCCCATTAACCGATCATGCTGGATAGCCTGGTCCAATCCCCCTATTTCAGGAAGATTAAAACCACTGCAAACTAAGTGTTTTTTTATCTGATGAAGTCTACTTATGATGAAAGCACTCATAAAGAAATAAACCAGTTTAAGACTACAGAAGGATCTAAGTGAATGTTAATTATCTTTTATTTTTTAGTTGAAAGAAAGTATAACTTCAATAAATATTATTGATCTAAACCAAATCAAATTTTCTCAAATGCTTGCAACCTTAGTAGGCAACAATAACGATATAAAAGAAAGGGACAGTCACAATAGTGACCCATAGTTATTAATTCTGGGTGATGATATGATTAAAAATACAGAAAGAACATTGTGTGAAATAAATAAGGAAAAGTTTACTGTATCATCTCTTTTGGGGCATAACATTACTGATTGTTAAACAGTATTTCCAGGTGTGATTCAGGGAAAATAAAATATAATATTATACTAATGCATGCCAGTACTAATGAATTGCGAAATATTTCCTTAAATTAACAAAGCAAGAGGTACTAGATCTTACAGAGTTGTTAGAATATAACTCAGTTCAAGTAAGTTTTTCGTAAAATAATTCACCTCAACTAAACAATTACAATTTCACAAAAGATTGGCTCCCTATTGAAATGCTGGCACTCAAAAAGCTGAGAAAAAAAAGACCAAATACAAAGGGAAAGAGCAAATCTCAAAAATCACTCAACTTCTTTATACTTCTTTTTGTAGCAGGGTCAAGCACCCCCTGTGCCCCTCATGTGGAGTCAAGCCCCCGCACCACCCAGACTTACATATACCACTTCTAACATCACCATACTTCAGAGAAAAGGGAATATTCTGACAAACGGCATCTTAGACTTAGTGTATAAAAGTCTGTTCTTTCAGACATGCGGTCTCATATTATGAGACCCACTCTAGTGGGCCTTGACATTTAAAATGGTTACCCAAAAGTTCAATTAATACGTGGTTGCATCAAATATGTGCAGCTTATATGACAGACATAATAACTAACTGGTGGAGTGTGCACATGACCCATGAATGTTAATCAAAAGAACAGGTTCATTTAAGACTCTATGATTCTAGATATACAACAGGAAATAAATCTGATTAAATTTCATCATTTAAGAAAGCAGACAAAGAAAATAGGAAGGGGCACAGAATTAAAAATAACTTTTAAAAGGGTATTTTTGCAATGTATAAAGTATTGGAAATAAATATACTGAGTTGAAAGATATCATACATCATGAAGCATGTGATCTGGGAGTCACAGTAGAAGCATGGATGTTATCAGACTGTTTCCTGGATACAAAAATATGAGTGCTTAAGAGAGAGTTTAAAGGGTCATGAATTAACATCATTCACACTTGTCTCAATAAGTAATTATAGGGAAAACAATAACTATTGATTTGCAAGGTTTTAAGGACACTATCAGAGTATCAGTAGGTTACTGAAGACCACGTATGCACAATAATAAACATAGTGCATTTTTACAATACATGGATAATAGTATCCATTTTGAAATATTGTTACTCTTGGGTGATTTCAATTACCAAGATGTAGATTGCTAGAATTTAAGTTCCATGAATTGTAATCCACAGCTGTGCTTTGATATGGTACTGTTTCAGTGGGCTGACTCAACTATTTGAAATAATACAAGCAATGATAAATTACTAGACCTAATTGCAACAAATAATGTAGACCTGGTAATTAATGTTAAAGTTTACATGACTTTGGGAAAGTCTGACCATAACTCAATAAGCTTTGATTTAAGAAGATACAAAAACTTTAACAAATTATGGAAAATTGATTACAACAAAATTAGAGGATATAAATAAGGTGAATTGGAATGACTGATTCAAGAGTAGACAACAATGTTTATAGTATCCTAGATATTATTTTGTATGAATGTATTGAGATAACAGTTATTGAAAATAAATATAAAACTAATACATGTCATTACTACTGGAGCAAAAAGAACCAACATTTGTCAAAGAAGAAGAAGCTAAATCACACTCTTAAAATGTATCCAACAAGTTTAATAAAATTAGTAAATAATTTCCATATAACATCAAACAGGAGAAAATAGGTTATAAATTAAAGTTAGCAACTAATATGAAGGGTAAAAAAGTATAAGTATACTGATTCTCAAAGGAAAATTAGTACTCTGTTTATGATGTGATATGATTTGATTGCAAATTACTTTACCAAAATTGTTACCAATATATGTATAACTATTTCAAGAGAAGTTGATAATATGCCCCAATTATAAGCATTTCATCAAATATGCTCAATGATAACACAAAATACTGCAGAAAGAGTATTAAAAAGGTTGCATCAAAACATATCAACGGGTGAGATAAAATACCTGTCATTCTATTATTAAATTTAACTACAGAATTAAAACTTCTACTGCAAAGTATATTTAATGTGCTGGAAACTGGTACAACCCCAAGCTCTTCGAAATCAAATGTAACTCCAATACATAAAAAATGGTAAAACAACAGAGATGATTAATTACAGAGAAGTCAGTCTAACTTCCAGTTTGGAATGCATTTTGGAAAATGTAAATAAAAAGAACTGGAACAGAATACATTAGATAATTTTATTTGATGTCAACTTTTACACTTTTACCAAAGGGAGATCTACTCTAATCAATCTAATTGACTTCTATGATCATATAACAACTGCGGTTCACTTAGGGATAGCCACAGTAGTAATATTTATTGATTTTGGCTAAGGCACAAATGTAGCTATTAAGTAAAATTAATAATAAATACAATCCTTACTTGATAAACTGGAAAATAATTGGCTAACAGGAAAGACACATTCTGTAATAACACAAGGGCATTCCTAAGACCTATTATAAATAATGGCTATTATTCCACAAATATCAGTCTTGGATCCACAGCTATTTATGTGTGACTAAACAAGTATGTTGATAAATGTAAACTTGGTTTTAAAATCAGAAGCAAGAACACTTTCAGCATCAACAAAGACTTGGCTGAAATAGCAAAATCATCTGACAACACATGTATCATGTTCAGTTTAAACAATTGTAATTATTATGTACTACAGATATTAAAAGCACCATTAATGCTACAAGATGTTTTATTAGTAGGCATAACAGCGTGCTAGGACTTGGGTATAAAAATAACATCTCAATTTTCATTTTCTAGACATACAGATTTGGTGGTGTCTATAGTAAAGAGACAATTTGAATATTAATGAAAAGTATTTCTATAAGACAAACTATTCAATTTGTCAGACCCATTTGGAATACAATAGTGTATTTGCACACACAAAAAAAGATCAGCTAAATAACCTAGAATCAATTCTAAGAAAATTCACAAAACAAATTATATCATTGTCAAACCTTGTTTATAAGGCAAGATGGTGACAGATAAATCTTTTTACAATCCGTTATTGCTCCTTCAGGAGAAAACTGATTATATCCTATAATGCAGCTAGGACTGGGTTACTGCAATTGACATTAAATCTGGAAATAAACAAAAGTGCTACAAAATATAAATATAAAAAATATATGTTTGGGGTTAGAAAAACAAAATCTGATTATATCAATAATATATTATTCAGAACAATCCAATAATGTGGAAAGTAATCCTCTTTAAATGCACAAGTCTAAAACCTTACAATTTTTTAAAGAAAAAAACTAGATGAATGGGTAGGAGGTCAGGTACATAATTCTAGTTTTATGAATCTGTGCTTATGAACTTATTAACATACGTCTTCTTTATTTGGAACTCATACAAAGTTGGTATTATGTGTGTATATATATATATATATATATATATATATATATATATATATACATATATATATGCACCTTATGAATTATCACTTATCAATTTACAAAACACACTTCAACTGTAGAAATAATGAATACACTTTCCTATTAGTTCACCGATTGCCAACTATTCCAATAAACACTCAATCCCCGGGATTCAGCAAGCTCTGTACGGAGTGCAGGAATAGTGGAAGAGCTGCTGCAGGCAATCTGGCATACGAGCAATCCAGGAATGAGCTCCCAGGACATGCACATGTGCTCCTACACTATTCCTGCATGGACACCACTGCTATATGCTAATTACCCCATTTGCTGGTGCAAACCGTGTAAATGAGGTTAATCAGCAATCCAGGAAGCAGGCAGGTGTCTGTGCAGGAATAGTGTACAGAAATGTATTTGGTTACTAACCGAATACATTTCTGAAAATTACAAAACGGAGGCATGACAGCTTCAAAGAAAGCATGTATTCAATGTAGTAGGTATGCCAATGGCAAAATATATGTTCATTGGCATGGGAAATAGTTGCAAAATTATAAAAAATAACTTCTTTTTTTTTTTTTGGCCGATTTTGGCCATTTAAGCATAGGGCAGAGGTGCGCAAATGGGATCGACCCGAAAATATGAAAAAAAGTTGGAAATAAGCTTTTAAACCCAAATCAGTATTTTGCCATGATAGTTAATGGCATACATAAGACAATACTACCAGGGAATAGTGGTTGCTAAGACGGAAAGCTCAGTGTGAGTATGGCAACTATGAATTAGCATTCTGTTTTATGCAAATGAGGGGTCTGATACTGAATCACAGATTTCCTCTCAGTGTTAGCTTATAAGAGGTAAATGACCTCATAAGGGGGAGTGTCATGCATGCTGTAAGCTTATTGGAGTTCTGCGGCCCGTGTTTGCCCTTAGCTAAGCACAGCTAAGGAAGGGGGTGTGTCTGAGGCTGCCTAGCAGCGTTTACATTGCCTAAACAGGTGTGCGTGCGGTGCACCGGGTTTTAAATAAAAAAAAAAAAAAACAGAGGAAATAGCAGCTCTGTTCACATCTGATTAGTGGGTATGCATGCATGCCTCGGGGCTTTAATGGGAAGGCAATGGGAAGGGAAAACAGCAGTAGAAAGTCAATCAAAGAGAACTAGCATAGCTGGCAGGTGAAATGTATCAGAATCAACCAATTACACAGACAGCAGCCCACCCCAGCACACTACTATAAACTATTCAAGCACCTTTCACTCTGGTTTTTCCCGCAAACTCTACACAACTGGTGTACACAGACAAGGACATTTTACCTGACAAAACTAACAGAATGTTAGGGGCTGCTGTTGCTCTCATACATCAGTATGTGGAAGAAACTGAGGGTGATGAATATGTGAATGCTGATGACCAACCCACAGTGAGGAGGAGAAAAGTGTACAGACCCAGGGTAACCTACCAGGGGCTACATGAGCTGGAGATAGTGGAGGGCTATAGGGTGGACAGGGACATTCTACAGCAAATTATTGAGCTGTGCCGGCCCACTCCTCACACAAAGAACCAACAGAGGGGATCCCATCCCAGTGGACACCAAGGTATGTGTAGGCTTAAGAATACTAGCCACAGGTATCTTCCAAAGGCCAACTGGGGATATCATGTGGCTCTCACAGGCATCAGCATCCATGGTACTCCACCAGTTCCTGGATGCCATGTCAGCACATGTTGGTGAGCACATATATTTTCTCAACACTTCTGAGGAGTTGACCAGCAATATGCATCTCTTCCATCAAACAGCAGAATACCCTGAGGTAGTGGGTGCTATAGACTGCACACACATACACATCAAGGCACCACCCAGCAAGCGGGGTAGGGTCTACATAAACCTCAAAGGCTTCCCCTCCATCAACTGCCAGGTCATGTGCGATGACCAGGGCATTATCTTGAATGTGTGTGCTGGCAGCCCTGGAAGATATCACAACTCCCACATCTGGCATATGACACAGGTGTACCAGAAATTTGCCAGTGGGGACATCCCATATTGCCACCTAGTGGAGAATGCTGGTTACGCACTGGAGCCATGGATGATGACACCCATCAGAAATGCATACACCCAAACAAGAACTCCATAATGAGGCACACGCACAAACCAGAATCATAACAGAGCATGTGTTTGGGATGCTCAAGTCATGGTTCCGCTGCCTGGACATATCCAGTGAAGCCTTGCAGTACTCTCCAGCTACATGTACACAAATGTTCACTGCATGTGCCATGCTACACAATATGATCCTGCAGAAACAGCTGCAGCAGGAACAGCATGGGGCAAGGCCACACAGTTCCCCATCATTGCCAAGGCCATCACAGGCACAGAGGGACTCAGAGGAAAAACCTGACACTGCCCATGTAGGCAGAAGGAGGCATGCCCAGTATGCCTAGCCTTTGGCAAAGAGGTAATGCATAGCACATACACTGACACGGTAGAGACCCAGGGAATGACAACTCTCACTGACGCGCACATACAGTAAAACGGATGCCAAACATGACACTACCTGTGCTTTAGCAAGTATAGGGAGTGTACTATGTACATCCAACATAGTCAGCCCTCCTGCACCTTCCTCAATACTGGTGCAGCAACAAGGTAAGTCACTCTTCCTATCAATTGCTGAATGGAATAGTATGTTCTGCTAGTTGTATCTATGTTATGGATGTGAGCAAGCAAGGAAATCAGGTGGCTGAATGGGATGGCACCTTTATAGGCAGCATAAAATCCATAGCAAATACTGGTGTCAACAAAGTAGGCAGTACTAGACAAGCTGACAAATCCCACTGCAGTACATGTGGAGGCCCAAATGTGTGTCCATAGGACACACACATGCATGTCATTGAGGCTCACATACCCAACACCAGCCTCAGCCAGCAGGACAGGTGTAGATGACCACACAGAAAAGCTGTGCTAAGGCCTCCAATTGATTACAATGGTGAAAAGCCCCCTCTCCAGACCTACACAGACAGACAACAACAGGTCTGGCAGTTGTATGTTAGTTCTGAAGTGTAAGAAGTCTGAAACTGAAATGTAGGTCAATAAAACCTAGGATCTGTACTCTATTGAAATGTGTCTAGTCTGAATGACAGGTCAGAATACAAAACAAAATGGAAGCCAACAGAGTACTTGAAATACCAGTACAGTCATGGCAAATGTTTAAAGTCATCAGGTGCCCCCGCCAAAAAAAATCCTATGTAGAAATGCAGTAACATGTACATGTGGGTTTAATAACAGTGGAGCACAGATTACCTGCGCTGGCCCAATTTACAAGATAGATTGCTGCATGTGTACAATATGCAGGGGTCTGTGTGTTAGGTTGTTGTTTGTTTAATATTGTCTGGAAGTGGTCAGAATGTAGGCATGGAGGGTTGTATCTCGGTGGACTATGGCAAATACTGTTGATGACAGGGCCATGTTCCAACTGCAGTGCCAACCACAATGCATCATAGAAATACCCATGTCAGCAGACATCCATACTCACTGTCCAGATGTCAATACCTGTCACCGTTTGAAAGATGGACATGCCATGAATGTGGCCCCAGACATACACACAGTACACAGGTGAAAGTACCCTAGACAGAGTACATAAAATGTAACTGTCAACTGCACACACCTTTGGAATTGTACATACAGGTTAGCAGCACATTAGTTGTCTGTGTAGTATGGAATACTGATGTAGTCTGTCCAATTAGTGGCAGACCACAAAAGGCACATTTATGAAGTAATGAGAGACTGCCTATGGCCCCACACAAGGCAGCATAAGGGGAATGTCCCAGGTATAACTGTGAGTCAGCTGCAAGACGCTTCCATATCACATATGCACTCAGCTCACCCCACCATCAGCCACACGTTTATCACAGGTCATATCCCTGCTGTTGGGAATAAGTACAGTATGACCCCCACTTATGTATGGGAATACAGCATGCTGAAGAGGTGTCCCATGCAGGTGTGTCCCTAGCTTTAAGCAGCACCCTGCCAGCATCCAGACCAATGAATTAATATGGACAGGAACTATTGCAATTAACACCTCACACACTTAACCTGTCACCCCAGGGGAATCCAGTGGCTCGCAGCCTGGAAGTTAGGAGTGACAGAATGCACTGACCTACTACAGATGGCCTGCATCACTACCAAATGGCTTACAGTCCTCTGTCAAAGGCCTGTGCCTCATCCCTACTGCCAATGTATGGTATCTCATGGGGTCCCAACTAACAACATACAGTCAACAGACAACAAATGCAAGGCCATGTGAACAAATCCCAGTGGCACAACCACCATGTCCTACTGCATGAACTGTGGACCACCACTAAATATTGCTGGGATGAAGGGACAACTATAGGGATACTTCTCAGATATTGCTCACATAATGTCAGGAAGAGGACAGAATAACAGAGTGGGGGTGTAGAAGCATGGACATCATGGAGTATGTGAAGTCTGAAACTCTGATGTGTGCCCATACTACCTCTGCCTGCAAACCCAGTAATGGGTGGCTACAAACCTGTTTGTAAATCACAAAGTGAAGGGGAACTGACCAGATAAATGAGCTCTGCCTCTGGGTAACCTGGCTGAATCTGTACAGTTGAGAGGTATGGCCACAGCAGGATATGGCCATTCTGTTATGTCGATATATGTACAAGCAGTGGATCCCCACCACAGTACCAAGGTGCTGGAACATTTACACAGACTCATCAGAAAGTGTCTGCAGCTACTCCTCCAGAATGGCATGAGTGTGCAAGAATATGTAGGCTGCAGACCACAATACTGGACACAGCTTCATTCATCTTGTATTTCCCAGGAAATAACTGTGAGCAAATAAATATATCTCTCAGTATCTGATGGCATAATGCATCACAGTGTAAAACAGTACATATGTCTGAATACCTTTGCTAACAACTTGTAACACAAGCAGCACAGACACAACAGTTGCAGTATATCACTATCTGTCGCCCATTGTGACTCCATATTGTCAACCTATCTACAGATATCCTGCAGAAAACAGGTTGCTAGCTGTAGGTATAGAACACCAAATCCTGGACTGGAGTACAACCTACCTGGAATGGATTCACACACTCAATACAGAAGGTCATACTGGGCATGCTCTTACACTTAGAGAAATGAAGCCCATATCTGACAACACAGTGGACTATACATATCTGTCAGTTGCAGATGCCTGTGCACACACACCACATTGTACACCATTCATGCTTTGCACACACACTAGATAGGAATACTCACACATATCCATGTGGCAAAGAGAGAGACAGACAGTGACAAAGAGATGCCCATCATGAGGCCTGTACCACCCACCACATATCCAACTGGCCAATATCACATGATGTGCTGATGTCAATCACTGTAGACATTGGTTTTGGCAGCCCTCAGCCATATATTGTCTGTGGTGTTTGTGATAACTGTGTAACACGATAGTACAAATCAGTATTCATCTAGCATTTGTATAACCAGTCCTGTCAAATGTAAAGTTGTGTGTGAATGAGTAGTATGTGTGTTTCCAGAGGAATGGTTTATGGCCCATTCACACACAGTACACTTCCCATGTTAGCACTCCTGCTGATGTCAGTCACCTTGAAAAAACCCTCTGGCCAAGTCTCAGCCCTATAAGCTGCATGGCGCTTGCGATATGCATGTAATACGGTAGTGTAGAAAACTAGTTAGGTAGGAGTTCTAATCCCACACATGTCAACTGCATGTGTGTGTTTGTGTGTGTTGAGATGAATAATTTTGAGGTCATTCACAGTCACTACACCTCCCATTGCCCTACTTTAGCATGCCTGCTGATGTCAGTCACCTTGAAATAACCCTTAGGAGAAATGCCAGTCCCATAAGCTCAATAGTGCTTGCGACAACTGCGTATTTCTATAGTGTAGCATACTAGTTAGGTAGGAGTTCTAATCCCACACATGGCAATTGTGAAACTGTGTGTATGGAGATGAATGATTTTGAGGCTATTCACAGTCACTACTCCTCCCATTGCAATACTTTAGCAAGCCTGCTGATGTCAGTTACCTTGAAATAACCCTTTGGACAAGTGCCAGCCCCATAAGCTCCATGACACTTGTAATAAATATGTAATGCTACAGTGTAGCTTACTAGTTAGGCAGGAGTTCTAATCACAGACATGGCAACTGTGAAACTCTCTCTGTGTGTGTGTGTGTGTGTGTGTGTGTGTGTGTGTGTGTGTGTGTGTGTGTGTGGGTGTCTGTGTGGAGATGAATGATTTTGAGGCCACTCACAGTCACTACACCTCCAACTGCCCTACTTTAGCATGCCTGTTGATGTCAGTCATCTTGAAATAACCCTTTATACAAGTGCCAGCCCCATAAGCTCCATGGCGCTTGCAATAACTGTGTAATACTATAGTGTAGCATACTAGTTAGGTAGGAGTTCTAATCCCAGAGATGACAACTATGAAACTGTGTGTGTTTGTGTGAGAGAGTGTGTGTGTCTTTGATGATACCTGATGTTATGGACATTCACACTTACTACTCTCCCCTTACCCCTCCTTTAGCACTGCTGCTGATGTTAGTCACCTTCAAAGATACCTGTGGAGAGCTACCCAACATATAAGCTCCATGGTACTTAGGATAACTGCGTAATACTATAGTGTAGCATACTAGTTAGGTAGGAGTTCTAATCCCAGAGATGGCAACTGTGAAACTGTGTGTGTTTGTGTGAGACAGTGTGCGTGTTTTTGATGATACCTGATTTTATGGACAGTGACACTTACTACTCTCCCCTTACCCCTTCTTTAGCACTGCTGCTGATGTTAGTCACCTTCAAAGATACTTTGTCACAGCTCTCCAACATATAAGCTCCATGGCACATGCCATAAATGAGTAACAATGTAGTAGCAGTAACTACATAGGTATGAGTTTGAATCTCATCTGTGGCAAGTGTTTGTGTGTGTACATATGTCTACACATGCATGTCTGTGCCTCAAAGATGTTGGGCCCATTTACATACAGTACACATCTCAGAGCCTGACTTTAGAAGTCCTGAAGATATCATCCATCTTAGAAGTACCTGTTGCCAACCCTAAACCATGTAAGGTCAGTGGTGCATGCGGTAAATGCATAATATAATGGTCTTTAAAGATTGTTAGATAGAGGTTTGAACCTTACCCCTGGCAAATGTAAATGTGTGTGTAGGGTATAAAATAATTTTTGGGATCTCTCACCTACTACATCACCCAGTGCCAGTATTTATAAGGGCTGGTGATGTTCCTCACCTTAGAACTACCTTGGGACAACATCCATCCTATGAGCTCTGTGGTGCATGCAATAAATGTGATACACTATAGTAGCAATACATAGCTAGGTTAAGGCTTGAATCTCAGTACTGGCAAGTGTGTGTGTGTGTGTGTGTGTGTGTGTGTGTCTGTCGTGAGTATCCTGTGTGGAGGTTGCTGTGATTGTGCAATAACAGGATCCATTGTGGGGTGGGTTTTGCTAAATTATTATGCTGAGAACCTAGTATATGTCACAATGTCCACCCTAAAAGGACAACAAATGTTGGTGTAGACAATCCATAGCCCTGTATGTCCTCCCTGCATTCATGTGGGTTTCCTCTGGGTGTTCCGGTTTCCTCCCACCTTACAAAGAGATGCATCTGGAGCACTTCTCCCCGAGCCTTCGCTGAAAACTGGCTTGTTCCAAGTCGGACTTTCCCGGTTAACAAATGTTAAATAAATAAGTAAATATACATATATATATATATATATATATATATATATATATATATATATATATATATATTTATATATAAACTGCACAAATCTCCAGCACCATGATTTAGCCCACATAAGCTAAAATAACTAAAAATAAAAAAAAACATAACACTCAGGAAAGAGTCATTCCATTCTTTTAATGGCAGACATGTCCTGCCACACCCAACACACCAAGGTTTCGCCCATGGTGTCATCAGGGCATACTTCCAGAAAGAGGAAGCCCATCCTTTATATACTTGTTCTTAAATAGAACAATACACTTGTGCCACCCAGTATAAATCATGCATAATACACAATTAGAAATGTCTTGTTTTTACATATACAAACATTACTTTTCACTTTAGTTCACACAACCTAAAGTTAATAAATACTTTTAACATTGGAAAAAATCCCCAAGTTAAGGTACAAAGTCATGATGATGACAGGAGTTATTTATACATTTTAATTTACTAATGTTCATTCAGTCCTGGCATGAATAATGCTCCCAGATTAACTATACATATTCTTTCTTTCTTAGTGAGAATCTTGTGTATATGTGCTATTGTCAAGTCAGACCCTACCACTTTATCTATTCCTAAATATATAAACTGTGCCCTTGGGTGTACCTGCATATGCTTATATAATGCACTATGTGCCCTTTTACAGTTAATATCACTGATATGTAATGCTATCCACTGTCTCATGCTCAAAGATGTCTGTCCAACATAAAAAGACCCACACTGACATACAGCCATATATATCACCCACTCACTTGAGCAAGTAATAAGATGTCTCATATCAAATATTTTTGTAGTGTGAACTGAAGTGAATGACTTAGTTTTGGAAATTACTTTGCAAGGAATACTGTGTCCACAGTAGGTACTACCCACAATTCGATTCTCATTGATCCCCTCAACTGAAACTTTACTTTTTAGCTTATGTGGGCTAAATCACAGTGCTGGAGATTTGTGCAGTTTGTATTTATTATCCGAGCACCACAGTACATCGTGCAGAAAGTTTGGATTGAGGAGAATATATATATATATATATATATATATATATATATATATATATATATATATGGATCTAGGACTACTGAACGAAAGTTCAATAGTCCGAATCCACAATACCCGAACGCACTTTAATGAAAGCGCTTTCACTGAAAAAGCGATTTCATTAAAGTCCATTCAAAAAAAAAAAACACTAAATCTTCTTTTATGCAGGGGGGCAAGCCCCCCCTGCACCCCCATGTGGGGGGCTGTGCCCCCAGACCCCCCTACTTTTATATTCTCACTCTGAGGTCGCACTACAGTGGGGAAAAGGGAATTCTCCCTTAATCGCACTGTAGTGCGACCGGCACAACCAACATACACAACTGAAAGTGCTGCTTTGGTTAACAGCACTTTCAGTTTTGTATGTTCTGTGATTTCTACTTTGGCAGAAAGTGCCGTGATGGATCTGTACGGATCATATATATATATATATATATATATATATATATATATATATATATATGTATATGGATCTAAGACTTTTGCACAAAAGTGCAAAAGCCCAAATCCATTATCACTGAACACCCTTTAACAAAAGCGATTTTCACTGAAAAAGCGCTTTCGTTAAAGTGTGTTAAAAAAACAAAACAAATCTATGTTTATGCAGGGGGGCAAGCCCCCCTGCACCCCCCATGTGGGGGGACTGTGCCGCCCACCCCCCCTGCTTTAATATTCTCACTCTTGAGATTGCACTACAGTGGGGAAAAGGGAATTTTCCCTTACTTGCACCGTAGTACAATCTCCGGAACAAGCATACTTACGCGAAAGTGCTTTTTCGGTGAAAAGCACTTTTGGGTAAATATTCCCCACCGATAATCATTCAGTGAAAATTGTTTTTGAGGATCTGTACGGATATATATATATATATATATATATATATATATATATATATATATATATCCCTTCTATTGTAAAATGCCATTATCTGATATTAACAGTTTTATATGGTCCAGGGGATTAAGCTAATTATAGTAATTACCATTGTAATTCTTTAACTTCATGTTGATTATTAAAATCATCCCCTCTCACATCTAAATGAACTTATTCAACAACTTTAAAATTATATTTCCAAAAATTACTATATTCCATGCCATGTTTACAAAGAGCATTATTTTTTTGATGACCTTTCATTTCCAAATTATGCTCATAAAGGTTTTTTTTTTAATTTTCTAGTAGATTTACCTATAGAAAAACTAGAATACCTGAAAACATAGCACTCTTTAAACTATTCCCACACCATTACATTCAAATTTGCAAATGATGACAAAATTCTTATTAATATACTCAAAAACATTATATTATATGAGTTTTCTTTACAAAAAACTGATTAGATCTTGCCCTTCCCTTATAGGTTCATAGGTAGGTACTAGGCTATCTGCCCGAAGACATTTATAAGCCTAGCTAGAATGTGTTGGCTTTCACCGCCCCCTTAGATTAGTTCCCTGTGCCTCTGTACAGCAGAGCCACTGAAGTGATCCCCAGGATAAACTTTCTGTTTCCCATCCACTCGTCAAGGTTTCTCTTGAAGAGTGTTAGTGAGGAGCTCTACCTAATGTAGATTGGAATCTTGTTCCAAAGCATGGGAAGTCTCTGTGACAGGAATCTATCCCTCCAGCATGTCCTATTCATTGTTGTGGTGAGGTTTAAATCCCTAAAGCATGTGGCTTGAGGGGATAAGATTTTCTTTAGGTGGAGCATGTCCATCAGTTCTGGGTTGGACATGGCCTTGTATGTCAGGCAGAGATCACCTCCGATTAGGTGGTATGCAACCGAGTACAGCTGGAGTTTCTTCAGTCGAGCTGCATAGGGCATCTGTTTGAGACCAGTGATTCTCTTGGTGAGGAACTTCTGTAGTCTTTCCAGCTGTTGCAGGTGTCTTGTAAGATACATCCCAAATGGGGTGTTGTACTCTATGATGGGTCTGATGAGCAATGAGTAGAGTGGCACAATGACCTCTTTTGATCTGGATGTGAACCCTTTTGTGATAAGGTGTGCCACGTAGAAGGATTTTCTAACCACTTTGGCAATGTGATTATCAAAGGAGAGTTCACTATCTACTTAGGTCCCCAGATCCCTTATTACGTCTTCTGTATTTAGGGGACTACCACCTATGTGGTAGTTTGTGGGTACTTTGTTTTTTCCAAAGGGGATGAATATGCACTTTTTGGCATTTAGCTTGAGGCCATGATTTTGACACCAGGTGTCCGTCTCAGTGAGACCCTTTTGGAAGATGTCTGTGTCAGCCGGAGAGTCAATTATAGCCCTTAGTTTGCAGTCGTCTGCGAACTTGGTCAGCCATAGTCCTCATGTGCTTGCCTGTACCTCTGAGAATTATATGCCGAACAGGAAGAGTTCTAGGACTGAGCCCTGGGGAATGCCACTTGTAACCAGTTTAGAGTCAGACCTAGCTCCTGCAACTCTTACCATGTGGGTTCTGTCCATGAGCCAGTTGGCAACCCATCTTGTGACGTAGGGGTTTATGTTCAGGCTGGTGAGCTTGTCTATAATACCAGAATGGGGAATGCTGTCAAAGGCCTTTGCGATGTCTAGGTAGGCTGTGTGCACCACCTTTCCTTCGTCGATTGCCTTGGTAACTGTCTCAATGAAGTCCACCAGATTTAAGAGGCATAATCTGCCCTTAACAAAGCCGAACTGGGTAGGGTCCAGTGTTTGGAGGCTCCCAATGTCTCTGTTAATGAGTTCCATGACGATGCGCTCCATAGCCTTGCAGACCAAGCTAATCTGGCTTATAGGGCAATAGTTCCCGGGGTCTATTGTGGTTCCACCTTTGTGGAGCAGAATAACTGTTGCTGTGTGCCACTCTATGGGTATGTAACCTGTGGAGAGGCTGAGTTTGAACAGTGTGTTTAGGTGAGGGGTTAGTTCATCTTTGAGCTCGTTTAGGACGCAGCCTGGGACACCATTCGGTCCCATTTGATGCTGTGTTTTGCCTTTGGAGAGGGCTATTTTGACCTGAATATCTGTGATTTCAGGAGCACTACAGTCTTCTGGTATGGTTATGGGCCCTTTTGGGGGTGGGAGAGTGAAGTTTGCCCTGAACCTGTCTGCCAGGATGTTGGCAATATCGGTCAGTTCAATGTATTTTGTACCATTCCGCACTAACTCCGAGCAGATCTGAGCATTGCTACTTAGATTCTTGACAAATCTAAAGAATGCCTTGTGGTTATCTTTGGAGTCCTTGGCAATTTTTCTTTCGAAACTTGCCTTGGATGATTTTATGAGGGATCATAGTTTCTTGCTGATACTGATCAGGGATGTCTTCCCTTCTTAGGATTTTACTCTTTTCTGTACTAGTTTCCTCCTTCTATTGTATAGCTTGTTTATGGCAGGAGTCCACCAGATGGGTTTCCTTTTCTTAGAGGAGTGAGTCTTGGTTTTGCTTGAGATAGCACGAGCCATGCATTCTTGTTGGTGCCAGTAGAATGCATTAGTAAAGGATTTTGCAGTTTGGACAATGTTATAATTTAGCATGGGGGCTTTGAAGCTTTTCACCTCGGTCTTAAGTAACGTGAAGTTTGCTTTTGAAAAGTTTTTCATGGTGGTTTCCTTGTCCAGGGGTGGGGCGGAATGTGGATATCCAAAGTGATTTGTTTATGGTCAGATCTAACCAGTGAGGGGTTGACCTCCGGTGTGGAGCACCGGTCGCCCATGTTGGTGATGACCAGGTCCAATATGTTGTTACCTCCGGTGGGAGTGTTGACCAGTTGATCCAGGGCATTTGAGTTTATAAATTCTAGGAAATGTTGGGCAAGGGAGTTAGCACTTGAATAGTTCTCCCAATTAATGTTTGGGTAATTGAAATCACCCAATATTATGGTGTTTGGTAGGACCTTTATATTTCCCAGTGTTTCCAGAAATGCAGACTGGGGGTCTTGGGACATGGTGGGTGATCTGTAGCAAGCTACAATTTGAATTGCAGTTTTGCCCGTTATTATTTATTTATTTATTTATTTGCAGTTGGTTTACCAGGATAGTCCATTGGGCCTAAAAGAACCCGTTTTCAATGGAGTCCTGGGGAGAAAAGCTCCAAAAAACAGACATACAGAATAGGTACATACACTTGAAAAAGCTCTTAAAGCAAACTAACAGACAAGGTGTAAACAATAGAGCTAAGATACTTATACAATGTAAAAGAGAATACAGTCATTGCTTATGCATTTGAGGTACATTCAATAATGCAATCTTATTAAATGAAGTACAATAAATGAGAGGTGTGTTAGGGCTTTAAAGAGGTAGGATTGTTTTGTTGTATAGTGTGGTTAGATTTGAAGGAAGTAATAAGTATGTAGGCTTTGTTGAGTAGGAAGTGAATGAATGGAGGATGAAGAGTTCCATATTTTTATGATGGATGGGAACAAGAGCATTCCCACTGGGACGTAAGATGTGTATGAAGAGATTTTTTGAACATATAAAGATTAGAGATGGTACGAATGGATGGTGGGAGTGAGTTCCAAAGACGAGCTAGGTTAAAGGATAGTAGGTTTTTGCCTGGGGGGTGTATTGGTTTAAGTATTTCCAATAGGTTTTGATTGTTTGACCTTAAGACTATGTCAGGTAGGTGAAACTTAAAAGCAGAAGACAGGGAGGGACAAAGAGAGGGGTTGTTAATGAGCTTATGGGCTAGGGTAAGCTGAATGTAATTGAGCTGATGTGGAAGTTCAAGCCAATGTAGTTTTTGGAGAGAGGAACAGTGGTGGGTGGATGACCTGTGGCCGTTGGCGAACTTGGCGATTTTGTTGTAACAAGAGGAAAGTTGTTTCTTTAGATAGGACTGAATATTAGTTAGGAGAGGTGATCCATAGAAAAGGGAGGGAATAAGAAAGGAAGAAGAGAGAGCAATTTTAGAGGTCTTTGTGAGGTATTGATTTTGACGGTAGAGCATACCCAGCTTTTGGTGGGTCTTTTTAATATTTAGCTGTAGGTGGGAGTTGAAATTAAGCTGGTTATCAATTTGAACACCAAGTAACTTAGTTTCAGATACCAGTTCTAGGATTGAGTTGTTTTGACTAGTAATCAAGAATTTGTTTGTATCGAAGGGAGTAGTTTTAGAGGGAGTAAATACCATGAGTTTAGTTTTGGAGGCGTTGAGAGCAAGGTGGTTTATTTTCATCTAATGCTCAGTAATTGAGAAAGCTTCTTGTGTGAGCTTTAGAAGCTTAGGGGTAGATGTGGCAGAGCAGATAATGGTAGAATCATCAGCATACTGGATGATGTTAGAGAATGGGATAGATTTATGAAAATCGTTTATAAATATGTTAAAGAGAAGAGGACCAAGTATGGAGCCTTGGGGAACTCCGGTGGGGGTACTAAGAAAAGAGGAAGTGGTCTTTTTCCATTTTACAGCTTGGTGTCTGTTAGATAGGTAGCTGGAGAACCAGTTCACAGAGGAGGAAGAAAGGTTAAGTTTGGAAAGTTTAGTTAATAGCAGACTGTGTGAAATGGTATCAAAAGCCTTTGAGAGGTCAAGTAGTAGGGTAGAGACAATATGGCCGGAATCACGTGCTTTATTTACGGTTTCAAGATAGGAGAGAAGGGCTGTCATGGTGCTATGATTTGGCCTAAAGCCATGTTGTGTAGGTGTAAGAAGGTTATTGTCTAAAAGATGTGGTAGTAGTTGAAGTTGGACACATTTTTCAAGTAGCTTAGAAATGGGGGACAGGATAGCAATAGGGCGGAAGTTGTTAACACTGCAGTTATTACCGCCTTTATGAAGGGGGATGATAAAGGCTTGTTTCCAGAGTTGGGGCACTGTACATTCCAGGATTGAGCGGTTGATGAGAATGCTTATGGGATAGGCAATTGCTTCAGCAGCAATGCTTAGGAAGTATGAGGGGATATTATCAGGTGCATTAGTGCCGGGCTTCAATTTTTGAAGGAGTTTCTTTATTGTAGAAATGGGTATAGGTTTTAATGAGAATGGAGCAGAGTGGAGAGGGAAAGTATTTGATGCTGGTAAGGATGATGAGGAAGTTAGAGTGGGAGAAGAGTTGGGGGATATAGTTAGAGTAGATGGGAGTGGGGAAGGAAGAGAAGTGCTTGGTGAACTTTTGGCAGGAGAGGGTGAGGGGGTATTGGATGGTAGGGTAGACGTAGGAAAAGAGGAAGTTAGTTTGCTAATAGAATCAATGAAGAAGGAGTTGAATTGAGTAGCCAGGTCTAAATCTGGGGCATTTGGGTCAGGGGTAGGGGTGTGTGGTCTGCTGGGGTTGAGGAGGGTAGAGATTCCTTTCCAGAATTGTTGTGGATTTGTTTTATTATTGTTTTGGAGGGTAAAGAAGTAATTTTGTCTGTCAGAGATAGTAAGCTTTTTTACTTTATTTCGCAGGGTTCTGTATTCAATGTGGGAATCAGGGGTCTTTCTTTTCTGATAAAGTACCCAGGCTTTATCTCTAAGGCGCATGGTTGCTAATGTATTTTTGGTAAGCCATGGGGCAGAATTATTTTTTATTCGCTTTGTCCTTAGGGGGGCTTGGGAATCTAGTATTTTTAAGAATGTAGAGTTAAAGTGGGAAACTGCGTCTTCTAAGGATAATGTCCTTAGAGTGTTCCAGTTAATTGCTTTTAAAGAATCTGAAAAGGTTGTTGGGTTAAAATTTTTGTGGTTGTGGGTAGTAATATAATTGTGGGCGTGGTGAGAGATACAGGGGAGTCGGTAAGTGAAGATGGGCATATGATCACTTAGAGTGTCGGGAAGAGTACCACTGTCAGAGTGATAGTGGGGGTGTGAGACTAGGATCCAGTCTAGTATACTGCCACAGGAAAGGTTTTTAGAAGGACGTGTTACTTTGTTGATTAGTTGGGAAAAATTATATAGGCTGATGTTAAGGGGGTTGGTTGGAGATTGAATATTAGTTGCATGTGGATGATCTCTGAAGCATCGTACTGTGCCACTAACCTGGAGGTGTTAGCATCCTTGATGAATATAGATACGCCTCCATCTTTTGTATTTCGGTCCGGGCTCTGTGGCCGAAATGTATGGTATGAGTTGTAGCCTGGTAGTGCTGTGGTGCTCTCTGGAGCCTTAAACCAGGTTTCTGTTACTGCACATATATCAATTTTCTCCATACTGAGGAGTGCCTCGAGTGCGTACATTTTGAGGTTTAGACTTCTGGCATTGAGTAGCATTATCCTCAGTTTTTTGTTACTTGTGCTATTTATGGTGGTGGGTTTGTCTTTTGAGCCTTGCCTAGAAAAAGCACTATGGGGGTGGCAAGAGGCTTGGCCAGTATTCGAAAGCCTAAGGGTGACAGGTGCAAGCCGTCTCTAGCAAAGCAGCGTAGTCCAGGGAGGTACGGCTCAGGTCATTCACACCAACATGGAACATGACAGAGTCATATTTGTACTTGTTCTGGAGTGACCTGAGTGCTTGTGTTATGTGGCAGATCCTGGCACCCAACAGGCAGCTAACAGTAACCTTCTCCTTATTCAGGCTAGTGATTGGGATGTCAGTGTGCCTGACTATAGAGTCACCTATTACTAGTATGTTGGTTATGTTATTTGGACATGCCTGGATAGGTACAGTGAACTGTTTTACTGAATGGCTGGTAAGGTTGACTAGAGAGCCTTGTCCTTCTGTACAGTATAGGAGGGTCTAGCGCTAGGATTTATAAGTGCTTGCTATGAGTTTTGAGCAAGTGCTGGGCTGAGAAATTAATGGCTTGAGTGCTTAAGTTGAAAGTTTGTCTAGTTCCAAGGGAAAAATTGAAGAGGAGACTTTGTGGAGCCAGGAATAGTTATACCCTAACTAACTGGCGCTGCCTGGCATGCAAAACCGGGCAAAAGTGGTATTTATAGCAGGGAAATGAAAGAGATTAGAAATTAGCCCAAAATGGCCAATAAACTACTAATTTCTGGGCTGAAACTACTCCTCCAGGGACAGATAGGCTGCTCAAAGCTCCCCTCTCTCACAGGTGAACAGAGAAACTTCCTTCTATCCAAGTAAGGTATGGGCTAACACAGAGATTTGTAACACAGCCCTGAATTCAACACTTAACCTGAAAACTGGACTATACTAGCTTAGAAAGGGGGGAAACAAGTATATATTTTTTTCAGAAAATAAAGCAGATACAATCAAAAAACTCTTTAAATGCACAGAAAAGGATACTTATTGTTATATATCTCAGATCAGAGTTGTAGTCAATGCCACTAGTAATAAAGTAGGAAGAAACACAAATACAGTAAAAGCAGATGAATAGAATGCAATTTTATATATATATATATATATATATATATATATATATATATATATATATATAATATATATATATATATATATAAAACAATAGAAAACAAACTGATTTAAACAAGTTACCCAATTAACCAGAAAAAAGCTAAAAACTGAGCCATTCTCTAGCAGTCTTCAAGTCAGAGAAGTTCTAACTGCACACTCCTGCTGCTAGGGTGCAGGGGAACCTTCTCCAAAAAAAGATGGCCTGGGTCAGTGCTCAAGTTATACAAACAAAGCTAGATTCAGCAGGCCTGAATCTGGTCTATGCTGCAGCAACAAGACACACCAATTTCAAAAAGAAACAGTTCAAATAAGCAGGTACAATAAGCCTGTGACCAGAAATTCCCAGCTCAGAAGGGCAGAATCCAGCCTCCCACAAGAGTGCAGACCACACCTTCTTAATGTAAAAAAACTGGCCCAAAGCCCAAGTGCTTAAACCAGAACTAATACACTTTAGAACAGACACTAAGCCTTCAATCAGCAACTCCCAACTCAGAAGGATGTAAGCATCCTGTCCTGCCACAACAGAGGAGACCACAAACCTTCCTAATGTGAAACAACTGGTCTAAAGCCCAAGTGCGTAATCCAAAGGCTTAGAATAACAGTTACAATTTAATCGGCTACTAACAAGCAGTAATAAATGCAGCAGAATAAATGCTATTAAGTACTTTTAAGAACAGGCAGCAAGAGCAAAATAAGTAATAAAGTAGGAAGAAACACAAACACAGTAAGCAGATGAATAAAGTGCAAAACATTTTTTTTCTCTCCATATTAGGTAGAATGAGCTAAAGACACTAGACTGAGAGGAGTGTCACTGATCAAATATACAGTAGAGGCAAGCAATTGCAAAGCCACCAAGTATAAAAAGAAAATACCAATAAGGAGGGCAGGGTGGGAGAAAAATCAACTCAGAAAAATAACACTTTCAACACAGATCAGAAGCCAGCAAATATGATCTAAATAAATCAAGCAAAAGCAATCAGAATACTGTAGAACTTTGGAAAGTAGTGCCAAAAAATGTACTTATCAATTTATAGTTTGAGTTGTTTCAGTAGCACTTTCAGTCAGACTATTAACTATTATATTATGATAATATTGTTATCATACTGTGGGATACACTTTAGCAACATTGCAACATTACAAAATTAGAAAAAAGTTAACTTCATTAATTCTTTGGTTTCGAATATGTACAGTAGTATCTGCTACCGCTTATCTTACAGGACTTATCAGTCAAAGATCAGCTATTACATGAGAAATTTGTGATACCATGAAATCAAGAAACACTAATAAAGAAGACACAGAGTGATACAGTGGAAAGCAGACCCGGGTATGTTTTTGCATGTTTCCATTCCTTTGCTGAAAAAACAAAATAATAAGCCAACAACCCCCCCCCCCCCCCACACACACACACACACACAGATTTAAAGTTATCTCATTTGCAAGAATGTTCATAAAGGTGATTGAGGATTACTGACTATCACTCTGTAATAGGACAAAAGCTATGCTGCAGGTATTAAATGAACTAGGAATGAATGGAACAGCTGCATGGTTGAAATAGCATGCAATTCTGAAAGTGCAGTAAGAGGGGAAATGGTTCAGGCTACACAATATGAAGGATAGCCAAATGTTTAAACAAAGATATGACAGAAAGGTGAACATGTCAATAAAAATCTGAATCATCTGCAAAAGATGGATTTGTAAAGCAATCTTAGATATAATAACAATGATACAGTGACACTCTGAAAATGTGCAATGTCCAGTGCTGAAATCCATGCAGGGGGAAGAAGATAAGACAAGGAAGTGCACAGGTTTTGTATTTCAGTAGAAAATAAAAACAAATCACCATTGCAATGGCAAGGAGATCAGAAAAGAAACAAGATGGTGGAGAAAAAGCAAGTGAAAAGGTTGTATCAAAGGAACAGAAGGATGAGAACCTCTCCCAAGAGGAATGTAAGTAAAAAACAGAGAAAGGAGCAGAAGCTGAGCCGGTCATGGAAGAATTCAAAAGAAATGAGAAGATGGTGTGTCAGATGGTCTGGATGACTCAGAAGTGAACTTCTGGAAAAATGAATGGTTAAACAAGCTGGAAAGATGCATTTACGATGGATGACAGAGTCAAAGAGGTGGAAGGCATGACTACAGAAGCACTGTCAGTATCCACAAAAAGAGCGATGAAATAAATACGTGGAAGAAAAGGATATTGAAAGTCGGATAACTGTGGATACTGCAGGAAGGATACATTAAATGAAACAGAGCCTTAGCTTGTAAAATATGCCCACTGAGCACAACATCAAAATGTTACAAACAATGGGGAAAACTAAATTAACTCCTGTGCCAGTGATGATTTCCTCAAATCCTCAGTGTATGTTGTTTTAGTATAAATGTGTGGAGGTATGTGGGATATTATGTGTTGTGTGCCAAACATCTGTGTAGTTGTGAGGGTAGTCTCCTGGTTATATAGATAAGCCAATATACAGTCACATAGGGTGAATGCTATTATCCCTGTGGTGATAGTAGTGTCTCATCCCCATGCCCAGGGAAGGGGGGTTTAGGCTAAATATGTTGTCATTGCTAGGATGCCAGTGAGAGCAAAAGTAACATTTTTGGATGTCTAGACAATGGCCCCTCCAGACCTCTGTCATTCCCATATCAAGGATATATAACATGGAGAAACAATGAATACAATTGTGTATGGTATAAAATATGCCCAAGTCAGGGGCATACTGTTGAAAAAATTGTATCTAATATTGGAGAACAACTTGATATATGCAGATTAACTGCAAGTAAAATATATATTTTAAATGCTGTATTGGTGGAAAAGGGGGTATAAAGCCTTGACTACAACCCCAGTGTCCTCAGATTGATTACTTTCTTGGGTACTTAGTGGTATAGCTGGGAGGATGGACATGCCCATTCCGGGGGGGGGGGGTAGGTCCATTCTGGCTTATGCCATTCCTGACCTAATCACTGCAGGACAACAGGGATGGTGTTGAACTAGTGGGGACCAATGATATGAACTTGGAAACCCATGCCTGTGATGGTAACCCTTGTTGGTCATTTGAAGCAGAAAACAGAAGCTGATAGAGGGACATACAAAGTCCCTACAGTGACTTAGGTGTCCATGTCATGACAATATAGAAGCAATTAGGCTTTTTGTACAAAAAATAGAGCTAATTTTCAGGATGCTATTGGGAGATGATTCATGCCTGGATGACAATCCCTACAGATGGCTAAATGGATTCCCTTACACTAGAGAATGAATTGATTTTAGCTTATTATGGAATGGCTCAATTATCAGATGGCAGGGTGGATGGAGCACCACACATCTAGTGAAGAAGAAAAAAAAAAAACAAGTGCAGCCTGAGGAACTGCAGGCTTGCAAAACAAGGGCATATGTCAATAATAAGAATAAAATAAAGCTTAAAGCACATAATTAAAATAAAAATAGAAATAATGAAACCATATGGAAAACTAAGATGGTACCATCACCTAGGAGAAGCTGTGCAGTTATCAATAAAGCTGAAAACTGCATTTAGTAGATGCAGTTGTAGGTATGATACACTACAGAGATTATAATCAAATCTGCAGTGTTGTAGAGGTCAGAACCATTTCACAAAGGTATCTAAATGAAAAAATAAGGCAAACTAAAAAAAATGCATGTTATTGAGTCCCCAGGGAATGCTAATTCATAAGATTTACATGTTATTGAATTCCCTTCAGAAAAGGAAGCTATATATTTAAGTGTGCTGTAGCAATGCTTAACTGGAATTCACTATGGGACACTGCAAGAAATGACAGCACCATTTGGTCACAAAAAATTTAAATTCAAGTAAATGCTTATTAGATACTAGTGCAGACTGGAAATTAACCTGATTCTGTGTGTGAAAAACTGAAATCATCTTTTACTGTGCATAAATTTGCAAGTGCTCTTGGCATTTCCTGGTCATAAACTGGATCCTTTGGATCTAATTTTACTCATATGTGCATATAAGCATAAAAATAGTGTTTATTGTTTAGGTGATTACTTTACATACTTCAGAAAAGAAGCTAAATACATTAGGTTCCAAGGTTTGTAGACAAAGAACTTTTCCCACATTTCTCAAAGCATAACTGTAAATGCTTCTAAGGCAATGAACATGAATAGCAATAAGAATGTCACTGTGAATATTTAATGCAAATTTCATGAAGAGCAATAAGACACTCTCTGCCAATATTTTGCATTAAGCAGTTTGAATGGTGGTAAGCCCAGGCAATACAAATGTTCCTAAAACAGTAACCATGAAAGTTCATTAAAGGCAGTTCTAGAATTGTAGGACTACAGTTAGTTACTGTAAGGAATAAAGCTCACAGTTGCAAGAATAGCATTATCAGTAGTTCAGTAAAAGTCACCAAGTGAAATTAAACAATGTATTCAGGGTACTTCAGTTACTGATGGTATTTTGCTGAAACATGTTAACTTAGTCAGTAGTTTAAGTTGTTTACCAGGGGAATGCGGAATTAAAATCTCTCCTAACACAATAATAATAATACATATACCAGAGTGCATGTAGTAATTAAGGAAGGAACTGAAAATGAATTAAAAGGAATGAAAGATCTTGGAGAGATTGTTTACCAAAATGAGCCAACCAATGGCACGGTTACACTCATAAATCAAGACAAGCCAAAGATATGCATAAACCCTCAAGATCTGAAAAAAACTGACAAAAGCAGACATAATGCACTGCGTAAAGATGAAGATACCATCGTTGACATCACCGGTGTTGCTTAATTTTCTGTACTAGACTTAAGTCAAGGCTTCTGGAAGTCAGTATAGATAAAGCTTGCTCTAAACTATTTACTTTTAAACCCCCTTCGGGTAGATAGTGACAGGTGTTTTCCAGGGAGTTGCTGCTCTGAGTAAAGGTTCATAAAGTTACCAGACAGGATGAAGCATAAAGGTCTGTTGATTAACAAGAGCAAATGAGGTAGTCCAGTACTGGCACTCAGGTCAGAAAGGAATGTCAGTACTGTGTATGCTGTCATGGCTAATGTGCTGAAGGTCTTTGTGTGTAATATTTTAACTGTAGTAGGCCACTTGTTACAGTTTTGCCAAGTGGTTTGTTATAGATTCAGAACAGAATGCTTTTTTATCCTTAACTTGAAGAGGACTTTTTTTTTCAAAAGTCTTGATATTTTTATCTCAAAACACCCAGTGTGGAATACGTCCACAAACAACCATTAAGGTACTTTCAAAGAAGCAAAACACAATGCAAGGCTACAGCAAGAATATGATCTGAAAGTCCAGTATAAGTCAAGAAAACATATTTACATTGCCTTATATACTTAGCAGAGCATGTCTCATATCTAAATAAGCAGAAATACCTGCAGAAACAAAGGCTTAGATAGGTGGCATGACCAAGATGGTGAGCAGTTAGCAGCACTGTTTGTTTTAGCTCTGCTTCATTTCTACATCTGTGACAGGATTTTTACTTAAAAACTCAAATAGAACATTTGATGGATTTATAGCTGAACATCTGTTGAAAGATTTAGTACAAAAAATGACAAGTCTAAAACTCTTTTAATTGCTTTTTCCTGTCAAGAAAATTAAAAAGTCTCAGAATGAGCTACTCTAAGCTCAGTGTACAGGACAGTACTATGAAAACGATATAGAGGCTACACTAAGTAACATCAGTGAGTTATCTGCAACGATAGATAAATTAGTAAGCAAAATCGACAATTTTAAAGAGGAATGTAAAAAAACAAGTTGAAATGTTGAGTGAATCTCTTAAATAACAATCATCAAAAATCTCGAGTATAGAAGAGGCAGTATCTGTTTTTGATGAAGGATTACTTGAAAATAACAATAACACTAAATTTCTTTGGAAACAAAACAATTTATTCCAGGATAAAAATGAAGACTTAGAAAACAGATCTAGAAGGAATAATATCAGGATTTATGGGATTCCTAAAAAAAGAAGAGGGAGACAGTATTATTCAATTCCTTAATACCTGATTGCCTTAAACTTTGAACCTGCCTGAAGCTTTTACCTTTGGTATCAAAAGGGCACATAGATCACATTCTAACTCATCTTTTAAAAAATAAAACACCTTTACCAAGGTCAGTGATCATAAGATTCTTCTCAAATCAAGATAAGCTTTTAGTCATAAAAGCTGCAAGTGCATATGTCACTTGTTAAAAGCTTAAAGAATAACAATATTAAAGCACAAATATTGTTTCCAGCAAAAATAATGATTCACCTTCCAGAAGGAAAGAAGCTTTTTAACACCTTAAAAGATGCAATGGATTTTATACAGAAAAATAAAATCCTAGAAAAAACAGAGGCAATGGACTGGAATCTACCAATTTGAAGACACATGCAAAAAGAGATGGCTGGGTAATAGACAAAAACAGTAAAAAACTGAAGGACAAAAATCTATGTATTTCATGGTTATAAATTCTTATTAATTTAAAGCAGTACTTGAATACTTATGAGCAGGTGCTGAATATTACTTTTTACAAGGTAAATTATTTCTTTCATTCCCTACTTCAAATGGTTAGTGGTTCCCTTTCTAAAATGTTACAGTTTGACTCTTTTAGCTTTATATGAAATTCAAGCCACTTATTTTCACAACTGTTCATCTTATTAAAAGTTAATCATCTTGTTAGGTGGCACACTTTCTGATATCTTCGCATAGTTGAGTAATGTCCTATTAAATATAATACAAGATGCAACAAATGACACAACAGGCATGTTAATCTACATTCTGAGTTCTTAAAATAGTCTAGTAGTGGCCTACTGATAGGATAGTTGATATGCAGTAGCATCCAGAAGAGGCATGATGTATTATAAACAAAATATAAAAAAATATTGTTACCACTCCCACAAGAGGGGAAAACATACTGGACCTGATCATCACCAACATGCAGACTCTATGCTCCAGACCAGAAGTGTATCCCTCACTGGTAAGATCAGACCATAAACTAATCTCACTGGATATTCACATCCCGACCCCACCCCATGCCCAGAAAACTACAGTGAAAAACTTCTCTAAAGCAAATTTCACACTCCTCAAAACTGAGGTGGAATCCTTCAAAGCCCCCAGGCCTGTGGATAATACGGCCCAGACCACAAAATCCTTTATAAACACATTCTATGAACACCTTCAGGAATGCATGGATCATGCAATCCCAAATAAAACCAAGACCCAATCCTCCAAAGGCAGACGTCCTGTCTGGTGGACCCCAGCCATAAACAAACTATACAATAGAAGGAGGAAGCTACTACATGACAGAGCAGAATCCCAAAAAGGGAAGGCATCTCTGATCAGTATTAGCAAAAAACTACGGGCACTCATAAAATCATCTAAGGCCAGCTTCGAGAGAAAAATTGCACAGGACACTTAGGATAATCACAAGGCTTTCTTTAGTTATGTTAGGAACCTGGGTGGGAATTCCCAGATATGCTCAGAATTAGTCCAAAATGACAAAAAATACACCAAACCCACAGACATTGCCAACATCCTAGCTGACAGGTTCAGCGCAAACTTCTCCCCCCCTCCCCACCAAAAGGGCTAATATCTATCCCAGCAGAGTGCTGCCCCCTGACATCTCAGATGCTCAGGTAAGAGCTGCCCTCTCCAAAGCAAGAAACACAGCATCAATAGGACCAGACGGTGTCCCGGGCTGCATCCTACATGAACTCCAAGAAGAGCTAAACCCAAACCTAAAACTACTGTTCAATCTCAGCCTTACTACAGGATATGTACCCAAAGAGTGGCGTACAGCAACAGTGTTCCCTCTCCACAAAGGTGGTGCCTCAACGGATCCTGGAAACTATAGCCCCATAAGTCTCACTAGCTTGGTCTGCAAAACTATGGAAAGGATCATCATGGACCTTATAAATAAAGATATTGGCGACCTGCAGACACTGGATCATACCCAGTTCGGCTTTGTTAAGGGCAGATCCTGCCTCTTAAACCTGGTTGATTTCTTTGAAACAGTCACCAAGGCCATTGACAAGGGGAAGGTGGTCCACACAGCCTACCTGGACCTCGCAAAAGCCTTCGGTACAATACCCCACTCGGGCATTGTAGATAAGCTCACCAGCTTAAATATAAACCCCTATGTCACTAGATGGGTTGCAAACTGGCTCAAGGACAGAACCCACATGGTTAGAATAGCTGGAGCCATGTCAGACTCCAAACCAGTTACAAGTGGCGTCCCACAAGGCTCAGTCTTGGGACCTCTTTTGTTCGGTATATATTTCTCGGAGGTACAGGCCAACATGGAAGGACTGTGGCTGACCAAGTTTGTAGATGACTGCAAACTGGGCGCCATAATAGACTCTCCAGCCGACACAAGCATCCTCCAAAAGGGCCTCATTGAAACAGACAACTAGTGCCAGAGCCATGGCCTCAAGCTAAATGCCAAAAAGTGTATAGTCATCCCCTTTGGCAAAAACAAAATGCCCACAAATTACCACATAGGTGGTAATCCATTAAGTACAGAAGAAGTAATTAGGGACCTGGGGACCCAAGTTGACAGCAATCTCTCATTTGACAACCACGTTGCCAAAGTGGTTAGAAAAACATTTTATATAGCCCACCTAACCATGAAGGGATTCGTATCTAGATCAGGGGAGGTCATCGTGCCTCTTTACTCATCCCTCATCAGGCCCATAATTGAGTACAATGCCCGTTTTGGGATGTACCTTACCAGACACCTGCAGCAACTGGAAAGACCCGAAAAGTACCTCACCAAGAGGATCAAGGGGCTCAAACAGATGCCGTATGCTGCCCGGTTAAAGAAACTCCAGCTCTACTCAGTGGCATACCGCCTGCTCAGAGGAGATCTGTGCCTGACGTATAAAGCCATGTCCAACCCGGAATTAATGGACATGCTGCACCTCAGAAAATCCAAATCCCATCGAGCTACACGCTCAGCACTGAAATAAATAGGACATGCTGGAGGGACAGATTCATAACCCAGAGGCTCCCTTCACTCTGGAGTAAAATCCCAGTACAGGTTAGGCAGAATCCCTCATTGACTCTCTTCAAGAGGAATCTTGATGAGTGGATGGGAGATCGTAGGTTTACCCCTGGTATCACTTCTGTGTCACTGTTAGACAGAGGCACAGTATACTAACCTCGAAAAAGGGCATAGCAAAATTAATTTAAAATGGGTGGCGAAAGCCATACACACTCTGGCTAGGCTTATAAATGCCCTAGGGCAGATAGCCTAGTATGAACCTATGAACCTATATAGCTTTTTACACATATAAAAGTTACTACTGGACTGATAGCAAATAATGAGAAATAACACTCACACTTTTACAAGTTAAACCTGGATCACACATAGCTGTCATTCTTTTAATGCAATTGTATATGCTATGTCTCCTTTAAAAAAATGACAGTCTGCTTTTTATTTCACATCTCATACAATTAGTGCTCGCTGAATCATCAAATGATATTTCTTTAAGTACATTGGCTTTTTGGTGGTTGGGATACTCTGAAATGTCTTTTGGTGGTTTGGAGGGGTTTAAGGGATTGGTGTCTGGTGTGGAGGTGGCTTGGATTCACTTGTGGGCTTTTTGTGTGAGTTGCAACTGTTGGATTATTTATTTAATGGCCTTGTCATGAAAACTAGCTTGAAGCAATTTAGAGTCATGAGCACGCTGCAGGAGTTCTAAAATTCTAGGAACTGTCTAGGTTACTTCTTCCAGTCTAAAAAGTAAATAATCATAATATTTTGAATCAAATGCTAAGATGTCAAAGAATACAAGTTAGATAATAAGCAAAAGACAATAAATTGCATTCTAAACCATGGTCACTTATTGCATAGTTTTGATTGCTTTCTACTGATAGTCTACTTGACATGCAATAGCACCCAGGAAAGTTATACTATGTATAGAAAAGTATAAAAAATATAGTTTCTTGCAAATATAAAAGTTATTATTGGAATGTTATCAAATAATTAGACTAACACTCACACTTTTACAAGTTAAACCTGGGTCACACATTACTGTTCATTCTGTTCATGCAAGTTTGTATGCTGTCTCTTTAAAAAAAATGACAGTCTGCCTTATATTAAACATATCATACAAAAAGTGCTTACTGAATCATTAAATGTTATTTCTTTAAATGCAATAGCTTTTTTAGTGGTTAACATACTTTGAAATGTTTTTTATTGGTTTTTAGTGATTTGGAAGGGTTTAGGGTGGCCACGGTGGTGCAGCAGTTAGCGTTGCCGCCTCACAGCAAGAGGTTCTCCGGTTCGATCCTTGGCTGGGATGCCTTCTGTGCGGAGTCTGCATGTCCTCCCTGTGGTCACGTGGGTTTCCTCCGGGTGCTCCAGTTTCCTCCCACATCCCAAAGACATGCTGTAGGTGGATTTGACACACTAAATTGGCCTTAGGCATGAGTGCATGCATGTGTGTGCCTTCTGTGGAAGGTTGGGCGCCAGGTTGGCAACTCGACACCGTAAAACAACACTGCCAATCATGAGTGGACGGTGATCCGCTGTAGCGACCCCTAACTGGGAAAAGCCGAAAGAAGAAGGAAGAAGTGATTTGGAAGGGTTTGGGGAATTGATGTATAAAATAGAGGTAGACTGGATTCACTCGTGGGTATTTTTGTGTGAACTGCAGCTGATAAACTGTTCATTTGCAAGCCCTTGTCATGAGGACCAGCTTGAAGCAGCTTAATTAAAATCATAAACACTTTTGTGATGCTGTGGGAGTTCTAAATTTCTAAGAACTTTCCAGGTTATTTTTTATTGACAAGAAGTAAAAAATAATAATATTTTGAATCCTATGCTAAGATGTCAATGAATACAGATCAGATAATAAGCAAAAGACAGTGCATTCTAAACCACTGTCAGTTATTAAATAGTTTTAAATGCTTGCAGTATACCAAAAGGATAGTTTATATACTAGCCTATACAAAGACACTTCTCATAAAAAAATTAGGATTGTGTTTCTCTGTTACTGCCTCTTTTTAATGATAACAAACTTAATATCCCAGAACAATTTATTATGGAAAGTTTGAATTTTAAAATGGAAGATTTTTCAGATGTCTGTTCAGATACTATTAGACATAACATTTAAGGAAAAAATAGGACTGATTCTAACAGTAGTACTAGATTAAAGACTATCAAATATATAAGGGAAATATAAATGTTCTATTATATGACACACTATACTTGGATTATAGCTAAAATATAAAACCTAGGAATATAGTAACAGTACAAGACATAGTGTACAAATAGTAATAGGAAGATATCAGAATAAGTAAATATGTATATAGTTAATGACTATAAATATGTTGACAATGGTGGGAGATTAGCATAGTAGTTAAGGTGTTCACCTTATAGGCAAGGTATATGGTTTAATTCTCACAAGGGTTTAAGAAGCTGGGCTTGGAATTGCCCACAACGAGAGTTATCCTAGTACTACTTTATAAACTTATGATCCTATGAACAACTTTACACACAGCAAATAAAATAGAAAACATGTAAAATCATCTGACTTATAAATTAATAAATATGAAAATAACAACTGACTTCCTCCCTATAGTAAACCAGGGAGATAATGTGAGATACAGGGAAAGCTGTCTATTGACTTATTCAGTTTGGTTAACTTACAATACAGATTCTGAACACCTGTTTGACTTTCCTTATTCTTCATAATAACTCACTGATGGGCATTTTAAGATGATGCATACTAAAAATATGAGACACATTAATATGATTCAGAAGCATGAGATATGCTTTATTAGTCTAATGGAGAGTTTGAGAGGCAGCATGTTTGTCTTTTTCAACAACCTAGGATACACCATTCCATAAGGGTTGTATTGTTACGTAATGTTTTATTTGCTCAAACGTTTTATCCATAGCTGAAGATTTCATATTGTTATATATAAAGTATATAGTAAATTCTATACATGAAAGCAATTTCATTATAATTGTGTTTTTTCTTCTCTTACATAAATGTCTGATTTTAAATGCATCTCTATTAATATTAATAGATTGAATAATCCAGTGAAGATGGGGGAGCCTGTTCAAATACTTGGAATTATATACATTTCAAATAGTATTTCTACAGGAAACACATGTATTTAATAAAGATGTAAATAAACATTCATTAAAGAATTATTTGATTTTAGCAAGTTCTGGCTTTTGAGCTAAAAGAACAGGCACCGTCATTTTATGGATGAACTCACCAGTAATTCCTAAAGTAAAAGATACCTATGTTAATAAAAATGGTATGTTAAGCATTGTTATAACTGAGTGGAACAGAAAACTGTATACATTGGTGAACTCTTAACTGGATTCCAGGCATTGGAGCTAAAGGTACAAAAATTTACTTAGAAACTATAACCTATATTACATGAAAGGTGAGGCCATAATGACTGGCGATTTTAATTGTATTTTATCAAAGATTCTACTGCAAATAGAAAGCTGACAATCATATCTTCAGCCAAACACTTAATGAATTTTGTAAATCTAATTAATTTAAAGGATATATAGGAGCTAAGGAAAACAAACTCACTTCAATGCATTCATTAATCATATAGATATGGAACACAAAGAAATATTGATAATATTTTTTGTCTCAAACAATCTGTTGTCACATACCAGAGAAGGTTCAATAGTTTCATATCCATTATCAGACCATAATGCTATATTCTGTAATATTATTTTAAAAACTGACAATCTAATACATCACTGGAGATTACAAGTGTACATTATTAAAATAAAATGATTCAAGGATCAGTATGCTAAAGAGATCAAAGATTTCCAAGAAATAAACATGAATGGTGAACTAACTGGCATTGTCCTGTGGGATTCACTAAAGGCTTACTTAAATGGAAGAATTACAAGCTGGTATATAAGTAAGACAAGACAATGGGGAACAGAATTGAATACACTATCGGCCGAAATATACAGACTAAAGTTAAATCTAAAACTAAATGACATTATCAATCAGTCTGAACTTACAAAAAAAATTAAATACAAAATATGTTAAAATTCTAAACCATAAAGTTCCAATAAACCTGGAAAAACTTAAAATTCAGGCATATCCAGTAAACCCTTTAAGCTTGCAAAAACTTGCTCTTAGATCAAAGAAAATGAATAAACTAAATCATTATAACACATATAAATAATAAAGAGAAAGTAGAACAGATATTACAGGTATTCTTGAGGGGTATAAAATATTTTATGAAAATATAAATAATAATACAAATAAGCTAGATAATGATGATCTAGTTGAAACTTTACTAAGGGAAAATATAAATAAAATAAATTAACAAGTGAACAAATAAAAAATGACAGACTATTCACAGAAAAACGATCAAATAAAAAAGTTTAAAAATAATAAGGTGCTGAGCTTAGATGGTTTTATACTAGAACTATATAAAATACTACCGGATGTTACAAATTAAACTATTAGATACGGTCTATAGAGAAATAAAAACAACTGCTGAAGTCCACCATCATGGAAGTATTCCCTTATATCACCTATTTAAAACAAAATAAGGATCCTACAAAGTGTTCATCAGACCTGTTTCACGTTTAAATGTGCACTACAAGATGTTCATGTCCATTTTAGGTAATGAATTAATCTAATTATACTTAAACTAATTAACAGTGATCAAGCTGGGTTTATTTTAAATAGACAAGCACAGGATAATATAAGAATATATACTTTAATAGACTATGTAAATAAAAATAAAAAAATAACTTTCTATCATTAGTCCTAATTTGCATAAGGGTTTTGACTCAGTTAATTGGTTGTACTTGTTTAAAACACTTAAAGAGTATAATTTCTCACCTGAGATAACTGTACTGATTTCTAAGTTACACAATAACTCTTGTGCTTATATTAAAATAGGTTATTTTCTTTCTAATGCCTTTAAATTACAAAATGCACAAAACAAAGCTGTCCATTATCACCTTCACTTTTTGCATTAGCTATAAAGCTCTTTCCTAATAGTATTAGATCCAATAACAGCATTAATGGTAACAAAATAAAATATTTCAAACTAAAGATTCAACTCTTTGCTAATGATATTTTACTAACAAATGGAAATATAGACAATTCATTAGAATATATAATTATTTCTATGAGTCAGTTTGAAGAAATCTCAAACTTAAGTTTTAATCATAATAAAACATGTACGTCATTAATTAATACAAATAAAAAATCATGCACAAATATTCTAACTTCAGTTGGAATAGCAATCAAATGAAATACCTTGGTATAATCATTATGTCTAATAGTAAAGAAATGATACCAACAAACTTTCAACAGTTTGTTGATAAAATTTTAAGTTTATTCACAAACTGGAACACATTCTTCTTTACCATGGAAGAATGATTAATGCTTATTAAGATGGTAATTCTCCCTAATATATAGTTTGACTTACAATCTTTAGCACCATCTCCACCAAAAAATTGACGAAGAAAATAAATAATATTCTACTTTTCTGGCATCCTAATAAACAACAGTTTCCTTTGACTGTTACATAACAGGTTCAGATAATGGTGGAATAGGATTCCCTGATATTCAATTGTATGCTACTTAAATAATTGTAATAGTTAATAGTGTTGTGGACAAATTCATCTTATGATTCAAAATGGAAACACATACATCAAGAAATATTATTAGTAAATGATAAATATATCACAACCATCATTATCAAATATTACCTAATAGTTTTATCTGGTTATTAAAATATTGCTTGTGTAAATGGTACTACACCCTCTTTTCATATTCCATATTTAAATAACATCATTTCCTCTTTCCAAAAGTTCACATATTCTAACCATTATATTAACGACTTAATAAATTCTATCCAACAATGGCTGCTCTGTGAAGGAATCTCCCAAACAAACAAATAATTGAAAAACAACGGGAGAACGGCAGGGCAATATGCTCAACACTGCAAATGTTAAAACCGTAGCACGGACCACAACTCAGCAAAAACACCTCAAAGAAGGCAGTTTTCAGTCCACCATGAATAAATCCAAAGAGGAATCAACTTAATATCGTGACATCTGTTTTATTAACTGAAACAAGAGGCAAGCGCTTTCACCATAAAGGCTTCTTCAGGCCAATCAAGTAAACTCATTAAACAAACATTTAAATAGTCTAAGCGCTATTGACATCACTTCCGCATACTTAATTAAAAACACAACAGTTACTGAAAACAAAATATGGAAATGTCATGACCTAACACTAAATATACAATTGTTGTATCATCAAAATAAGAAATGTCATCATATGAAAAATATACATCTAATATAAAACAATGCCACAGCATGCATACATGAGGCTATATATACATAAATATTGGATAAAAGCATGAACATTAATAAAACTTGTACACTAAAAATGGAAAAAAACAACACGGTAAAAAGGGGGAGTACCTACCTAATGCTACATGATCGCTAACAGCTACAGGGGAATCTAAACATTGCTGACACCTATAAACATAGGACAGAAAATACAGAGATGAGTCCTACCTATTACCTAAGCCTCCTTCCTTTTAAAAAGGGTTTAATTGACACTCTGTCATTCAAATCAGGCTGTCTGTCCACTCTTAATCTAATGATCCATTTACTTTCAATCTGTTCTGTCATGTTTCTTACATCACCCCTTCTAATACTGGTAAAATTCCTTTGAATAACTTGGAAACTAAACATATGTTCAGGTGTGTTCTCAATGACATGCTTGGAAAGGGCATTCTTGTCTGACTGAGTCCTGATACTATAAACATGCTCTTTAATCCTTTCTTTCAATTTTCTATCGGTCTTGCCCACGTAAAACACAGGGCAAGCTAAACAGGTCGCAAGATACACAATATGTTGAGAATCACAAGTAGCATGTACCTAAAAATGAAAAAATCTATCGGTAAGTGGATGTATAAAACCCCCTGAGCCATCTATAAACTCACAGTAATTGCACTTATAACACGGTCTCATGCAAGCACTCTTGGTTGCAACAGGTGCTCTATGTTGCAATCTATTCAGGCCATATAACATCCTATGTAAATTAATTCTATTTTTATATGTAAATTTTGGTCTATCACCTATTACCTTAAGTATGTTAGGATCAACTGTTAGTATATTCCAAAACTTCAGGTATGAATCCATGACCTGGTTTACATCCTGTGTATAATAAATACAAACTCTTATGCCAACTTCTTCTTGTGGCTCTTTCAAACCAACAGTAGAAACTTCAGAACTACCACTGGTGGAAAAATAAGGCTGAGCTTTGCCTTGCCTCAACCCCTCCACTTCAGTAAGAGCATTAACTATTTCATCTCGAATATAAGACCTGTCATTAAAAATATGCTCAAGCTTCAATAATTCATCAACAAAGCCCGCATCGGATGAATTCAAACAAGAAGCCCTCATGGCTTGACCTCATAATATGTTCCTAAAAACAAATCTAGGATGCATGCTGGACCGATGAAGCAATGCATTCCTGTGACACATCTTCCTGAACTCTCCAGTATTCAACAGACCAGAAGGTAATCTCTCTACAAAAACATCTAAGAAAGAAATCCTTTCTATAGAGGCAACCATAGTAAATTTCAAGTAACTAGTCAAACTATTAATTTGTTGCAAAAACTCGTTCAATTCATTCTCTCCTGATTTCCAACACCTGTTGCAACCAAGAGTGCTTGCACGAGACCGTGTTATAAGTGCAATTACTGTGAGTTTATAGTTTTTAGTTTCCAAGTTAATCAAAGGAATTTTACCAGTATTTGAAGGGGTGATGTAAGAAACATGACAGAACAGATTGAAAGTAAATGGATCATTAGATTAAGAGCGGACAGACAGCCTGGGTTGAATGACAGAGTGTCAATTAAACCCTTTTTAAAAGGAAGGAGGCTTAGGTAATAGGTAGGACTCATCTGTATTTTCTGTCCTATGTTTATAGGTGTCAGCAATGTTTAGATTCCCCTGTAGCTGTTAGCGATCATGTAGCATTAGGTAGGTACTCCCCCTTTTTACCGTGTTGGTTTCTTCCACTTTTAGTGTACAAGTTTTATTAATGTTCATGCTTTTATCCAATATTTATGTATATATAGCCTCATGTATGCACGCTATGGCATCGTTTTATATCAGATTTATATTTTTCATATGATGACATTTCTTATTTTGATGATACAACAATTGTATATTTAGTTTTAGGTCATGACATTTCCATATTTTGTTTTCAGTAACTGTTGTGTTTTTAATTAAGTATGCAGAAGTGATGTCAATAGCTCTTAGACTATTTAAATGTTTGTTTAATGAGTTTACTTGATTGGCCTGAAAAAGCCTTTATGGTGAAAGCGCTTGCCTCTTGTTTCAGTTAATAAAACAGATGTCACAATATTAAGTTGATTCCTCTTTGGATTTATTTGTGGTGGACTGAAAACTGCCTTCTTTGAGGTGTTTTTGCTGAGTTGTGGTCTGTGCTACGGTTTTAACATTCGCAGTGTTGAGCATATTGCCATGCCATTCTCCCGTTGTTTTTTAGTTAATAAATTCTATGTTTACAACTGGATACATAAATGACTGCTTAGACACTTACAACTTCAAAAAATGCTAGCACTGAAACAACAACGTAATTTAATTTATTGGCATCAATGTTTAAATGGTACTCATATATATGCTCTTAAAAATTTAAGGTCCAAATGCAATCATAGTTCTGAGAACTGGTTAATTTTACAAATATTTAGAGAGTTTGTGAAACCAGAGGTACTTAAGATATTTAACCTATATAAGAAATTATTCCCCAAATTATTGGAATTCTTAATGTCAATAATAAGACAATGAAAAATAATGTGATGTCATCTCCCCCTTTTTGTAAATAAATTAATAACTCAATTCAAGCTCTATGGTAAAATAGATGTATTTCTAAAACTTTAGTTGCATTTAATGCTCCAATTCCTGAGATAATTCCAGAAACCCAAGTTCTTCTTCTTTGGACTATCCTTGCTATAGCCAGAAAAGTAACTACTAAAAATTGTAAAAATAAAGTTATCCCCTCTAGTGCTGAATTTATTAGTATGGCAAAAATTGTTTGTAGTAGTGAACTGTATACTATAAAGATGAGAACTTCTAATATTACACATTCATATAAATATTGGCTTAAACTTAGACTTGCTTGAAAAATATTAATTGTTGATGTATAACTTTGATGTACTTATCAGCTGTGGGACCTATGTACATGGTTATTTACTTGATTTATAATTGATTTGTATATTTATTGTTTTAAAATGAAATAAAAAAATTCAAACAAAGTAAATAAAAAGGGCTTAGGTGTTCTTTGGGTTAGATCACAACTACCAATGCCTGCTGATAAAGAAATCTTCTTAAACGGATTTACCAGAGAACACACGGAAATGCAAAATCTATGTTAAATGTTTGGCTTGATCAAATGCCTGCACTGCCTACATAAGTATAATCACCTTTCATATGTTGAAGAGCTATTGTGTAAGATAGATCATAGTCCAATGACATAATCTCTGAATCATATTTAGACAGAGACAAAAATAATAAAGACGTTTTCTGAGGTTACTGTCACTACAATCTGTAAAGCACAAGGAACCACTTCCGTACTACAGCATTGTCTTAGCTTCTGCTTACACATGGTTAATGGTAAAACTGCTCAACAATGGCCCATCTCTACATAGACAGTTACCCATACTCATCAGGCCATTGGCTACATAAATCACCTTATCAGTACAAATCATAATAAAAAAACAATTGTTTCTAAAAATATAGTGCATGCGCATGTAAGGAAAACATTGCAATCTCTTTCTCTAAATAATGCTTTGAAGAGAAAGTAAAATATGCCATCCAGTCATACTATTCTCTCCTCTAACTAGTACTTTAGAAATCTCGAGTTTTCCTACCCTAACCAGAAACCAACAGCAATATATTTCTGGTGATCAACAATCATTGATTCATGTGTGGTCATGGGATGGGCACAGTCTACATCAAATATATGAACACGGGAAACGGTACAATTATCTAAAGTGGTAATGTACCTATTACAAGTTTACAGGCTTGCAGCTGATGATGACATCAAATCTACTGTGTTACTGACTCTTCACGCCACCACTATCCTGTTTCATTACTTTACTGTACTTACTTCCAATTAAACAATCGCCATGCTCTGAACTGTGTCTAAATTGCCTAATTTTATTGTAAACTTTACCATAATGACAATTTTTCTTTAATCTCTGATGTAACATGTAACTATGTTTTAACAAGATTTGTGTAATTTTGATATTTCTCTGCTGTATTTGTTAGTTTACATTGTGTTTTTATTTCTTTTGTGTGTTACCATGCATCATCTTTAAAAAAGCATTCTGCTGGCATGGTAAACAAGGTCAACAAAAATTCAAATAAATAAACAAACAAATAAACACATAAATAAATACTTAAAATAAGTACAGCAGAAGTAGTGCACTTGCTTTTGGACAATCCCAAACCAGCAGTTATGAAAGTTAGAGCTCCCCAAGCTATATTGTTTGATTCCTGATGTTCAATCTCTTTCTCTATGCACACAACAAAGTCAAATCACAGTGTAGATATACTTCTTAACCAAAATACATGTCATCCTAGACTGCTATTCTATTTACACCTCTTAAACATGATGGTTTTACTGCTGACATGGCTAGGAAACAGTAGATGTCATGAACTCTAAAAAGTCTAAGATAATACTGCTTGATATCAAAAGGCTCCCAGAACAAAGATCCTGCTTACTATACATTACCCAAGCTCAGGCAGTCAATGAAAATATACAGCAAAGGATCAACACAGCAGAAGTGATGATGGGACCAAATGAGATATCACAAAGAAGGTGAACCAGCAACACAGTTCCCTGTATAGTAAAAGTGGCCAGCATGACAATAATATAGGCTGATCTATTCCCAAATATATTATTGTTTTTTTCAGCACTTTGTATTACATTATATTAATAGGGTGAGACATTTCAGCTAGTTCACCATTCTCAATCCTCCCTCTACCTTCTCCTCTTCCCCATCCATCATCATCATCAGCTCCTTTTTCTCATTTTCTACACAGGATCATGGTGTCACATTGATTGTTGCTCTCAGTTCAGTGGCACCCTCCTGCCTTCTTCAACAATCTTGTCAGACTATCACAGGTCTTCTGTCACACAGAACATCAACCTCTTTGTTTAATGCTCTCATTTTCTCTTGCATTCTTCCTGTCTGTCCCAAATCTTATTCAACAAACTGTCTTCTGCTTTCCTGCACATGTGCCAGAACCACCTTAATCTGTTCTCTTTGACATTCTTTGAAACTGGAACTACTTGGATTTCTACTATGATGTCATCATTTCTTCATTTGTCTCACAGTGTACATCCTACAACTCATCTCAGGCACTTCATCTCCATCACCTCTTGTTTTCTTAACTGCACTGCCTTTACTGTCTAGTTGTGTGTACCATACAGTGGTATTGGTTGCACCACTGTTTTGTACACCTTACTTATCACCTTCTTTGGCAGTCTTCTGTCATACATCACCTGCTGTACTCTATGCCAGTTGACTGTAGCCCCTCTAATTGTACCTTTGAACTCCTCATTCGGCCTTCCCTTCTCCTCAGCCACACCTCTCAAATACCTAAAGTTGTAAATCTGTTCCACTATTTTCCCTTTTATTTCAGTGCTCATTTTCCTCTTCTGATTCCCCCATTTGCTACCAGGACAACTGTCCTACCTGTACTCAGTTTCATCCCATTTGCCTTCAGTTTTGCATTCCATTCTCCTATCACTCACTGAAGTTCTTGTTCAGAGTCTGTTTGTATTGTCACATTGTCTGCATACAGCAGCTTTGTTGATTTGCCCCTTCTGGTCTATTTGTTAACATAGATCTCACCTGTATGAACAGCACTGGGCTAACAGCTGAACCCTGATGGCCTTCAATCCAACTGGGAACCCCTCTAAGAGTCTAATCACTGTTTCTGCTTGTGTCAGTGGATACTTGTAAATAGCTTGCACTAATTCTACCAATGTTTCCAGGACTTTAAACCTCTAGTGTAGCTAGGTAGGGGGATTACTGGCGATATATCATCCCTATTGCTCGTTACTACAACACTGGCTTTTAACAGCCAGTACTGCATTTGAGGTCAAAGCTGAGTGCTGTAGCACTCTGTGTGTGTGGCCTAAACTGTAGCAATTGCTGCTATATTGTAGAAAGCAGTCTGCCACAGTTTAAAATAAAAAAAAAACTTTTTTGGAACTGTAGCACTGTAGCTCTCCATACAGTTTAGAACCTATAGCATTTAGTGGGGTGCTAGCTTGTGAGACCAGCACAGGGTGCTGGCTGCTATAGCTGCACAGTTTAAAACAGTAAAGATTTTTTTTATTTCTTGTTAAACTAAAACTTGAGTGTTGCAGTGCTCCATTCAGTCAGGGTATAAACTATAGCAACTGTTTGTTACATTTGTAATAAGCAGTTTGCTACAGTTGTAAAGAAGAAACTATTTTTTTTTTGTTACTGAGGAGGGTAGGGGAGCCATGTCATATGTCTGGCCACTTGGGTGCTGTGTTTTTTTTTTTTGTTTTTTCAATTGAAGAACCGGGGGTCATGCAGACTAGGCATTGTCTTACTGTCTGCAGGAAGCTTCATGTAAGTATTGCACATGTCCTTTTTTGGTCTTCACTTGAAGAGCTGAGGTGGAGTGGAGCTAGCCGAACGGGCAGGCACAGAGCACTGATTCAGCCAGCTACACTTCTGCTTTAAACCATCACATGAGTGTCCAAATCAGCTTTCATAGGACTTTGCCATAAGCTTTCACCAAGTCTAGGAATGCCCACTTGGACTCTTTCCACAGCTCTAGCTTCTTTTCAATTATCTGTCTCAATGCAAACATCAGGTCAGTTGTGCTGCATTCTGATCTGAATCCAAAATACTCATCTCACATCTTACTTTCTACTTCTCTACATATTTGTTTTTCAGTGACCCTTTCCAGTACTTTCATACAGTGTGACAGCAGCTTGACACCTCTATACTGCCCAAAGTTGTGATGCTCCCTTTGTTGTTGTACACTGTCAATAGTATGCTTATTTTTTAGTCATCTGGGATATGCCTTTCTCTTTATACTGCTATGAGTAGCCATTTCTCCCAATATCGTTATCATATCTGCTCTACCTGACTTGATTTTCTTTAGTGCTGTTCATACTTTTAGGGTAGGCTCCTCCTCTTCTTTCATCATAAACTGTGTCAGGTGAAGTACAGCTTCTGCAGGGTTTTCTTCATTCAGACGCTGCTGGAAGTACTCCGTCCTTATGTCTCTAAAATCCTGTGGACTGATGAGCAGATTGTTGTCGCCATCCTTTATGAAGAGTGTCTGATGACTATCCTTTTTTTGTCTTTCTGCCTTCACCTTGCAGCCAGATAAGGTTTACTTGTGCCATCTGAAGAGTCAGTTTCAAGGCAGAGTATCCCTAACACTCCATGCTTGAGAAAACATACAAAACTGCTTGACTTCACTATGGTCATTTTTTTTTCAAAATTAGAGAATAGGTTGAAAAGACACCATCACTAAGAGATAATGTATTGTGTATAACTCTTTGCTTATTTCCAGGCACAATGCTCATAGTAGCTACAAACTTTGTAATATTACTAGAAACATTTTGTAATATGCAAAGAAACTAGAAATACGTATGAGGGAGGTTAAATTAGGCACCTATGCAAATATAAGGTGTGTTATTTCTCGCAAAGGAAAAGTATGTGGAAAGGCCATAGCACATTGCCAGGGACCTTGAGACCAGAATCCATGCCAAAAATTCTTGTGACTTTCTGACCAATTCATATTTTGAGGTAATAGGCTTTTAGGAAGATTATTTTTCTAGTATTATTCTGTTCCTAAATGAAGAGACTAAATTACAGTATCTATTCCAAACAGCAAGAGGCTTCCTCCAGTCAGGATTTCTTGTAAGGTCTAGGTTCCACTTCCTCCTTAATTTCAGTACTGCTTCAGATTTCTATATTTAAGAGACAGTCTCAAGATTCTTGTCAGCAATTGTTATTCTTGTAAAGAACAGTTGCATTATTATGCTCTTTTTAGGAAAATTAATGACAAGAGTTTTAACCCTCTCTCCTTCATAGTGTATTTACCCAGATACCGTTCCAACCTCAAATATTGTTTGTGAGCTTTTGTGTGTATTCTAAGCCTAAATACAATATTTTGATTTCAAGCTCTGGAAAATCCACTCTTATATGTACTGGACAAACTGCATTATATGAAAAGTTGGAAAGACGCAGATCAAATTCTTGACTATCACACATCACCACCAGGTATTAGAGGTGTGTGGGTGACTCTCTTCAATGTGATATCACAAATTATGTGTATTCAAACAAATACATAGTCATACATGCAAACATCTTACAGACTTAATCATATGGCATTACCCACCAAAACTACCACTGTCGTCAAAGACTTTCATATAATACCCTGCACAGTAAACAAAACTGCGGCACACAGCCTCGAGAAAAATAAGTGTATGACAAATAAAAAAAAACAGTCACGTTTCAATAAAGACCTCAACAAGAAAGAAAAACACCAGTTGCTGTCTGTGGACAGAACAAAGAAGGACCCCTACACACATATTACATGTGGTTATCAATACCATGTACACCAGCAATGAGTGATTGGACATTAGGTTCCCCTAAGCAGTTTCTGCTTTCAGCTAGGAAACCACCACAATGTTTTTTTTTTTTTTTTTTTTTTTTAAACACAAGCATTCAGTACAGGGTTTCAATGAACCAAGTATTGTATTAATAAATCAACAGGAAAGGAAAACACTGACCCTAGTCTGGGGATTGAACCCAGGGCACACCTTGTTGGCTCAGTGGCAGTGATAACCACACAGAATGCAGAAAGTTCCTGGGTATTCTGCACTCAAACCTTGCAATACAGGGTTGTCAAATGGCAGGCAATTTCAAAATGGTTATGAAGGCACAGTTAGCCAGCTGATCACTATGCTCCCATGGAACCACATGAATGCTTAATGTTAGCTGCACTGTAGCAATGTCTCAACTGCCTGTGCTAAATGCATAAGAGAACATATGATGAGTGGTCCAAAACTGCAAATGTTTTAACCCATTCCTTCCAGCGGAGCTCTTTTGAGTCTGTACTCTAACTTCCAATGGGGGGTGGCCTGAGCCTTTAAAAAATGTTATCGCCTCAGAGTTTAACCTAATACTCATATCTCTAGAACCATAAGTATTATTAGAAAACCGTAAATGGAAAACTACAGAGCACAAAGCAATCTTCGCAGTAGTTGCATTCATTTAACTCCAGGTCTTAAATAAGCCACAGTAAAGACTTTAAATATTAATTGTGTAGTATTGTATAAACAGCTTATGACATCTCAGTAACCATTCAAGTAACATACATACTGCCAGAAGCATTTTATTGATACGTCTATAAGCTTTCATATGAGGCTAGCAGTTATGTCTGTGTCACTTGATTGTTGAGATGTTTAAGGAAATTTGAAAATTATTACAATACAAATAACTGTTATACTAATAATAGTCAGCACCACTTGAGCTGTACTAGATGGAAGTCAAATATCAATACAATGGTGCTTGCTATCACAAAAGATTTAAGAAGCTATCTTCTAATACTTTGTATGTACCATAGTTTTAGTATTATTAATGCAAATATGTGCAAGCAGTATTTCATGCCTAGAGTTATCGTTAGAATGAGACTGCAGAAATGCCTGGCGGCATCAATGGGCTGGAATGAAAGAGTTTAAGGAAAGGCTTGAAAACTACAATAAATATGCATTGCAGTTACATGCAATGACTGTAGCTTTTTGTTTTTAAGTGACGGACTGGTTTCATGCAGAAACTGGGCTTCTTTGCTGCTATCACTTTACTGAGAGAGAGAGAATGTGTGTGTGTGTGTGTGTGTGTGTGTGTGTGTACTACGAATATCAAAAGTTAATTTTCAGAAACAACATTCCCAAGCTCTCTAGAAAAGACAACAGGTAAAATAAGCATACTTGAGTGAAGAACGATCACTCGTATATATTTTCATGGAAGCACTTCCCTTCAGATCCCATCTATAAAAGAGCCTGTGCCCAGCAAGCATAACCTAGCTTGACAAAGTGAAATAAAGAATTAATAAGTTACGTGTGATATCATAATCTCAACATTTTCTGCACTCAAATATGCATTGTCTCAAAGCTGCTATTTTCTTTTGAAGGTGTGGAATGTTGAAAAGGACATATTTACACAGATTTATGAGGCCTCATGCAATGCTATATAAATATCAGTATTGTCTGTACAAAGTAATTCCATGTAGTTGCTTTCCATCACACCAGCGTGTGACTCTTCTATTTTCCCATTTCTCTGATGACAGATTTCCCTGCTGCCTCTAATTATTGTGGTATGTTACCCTGTCCTCAGCTGCAAACATTTTTCCTTGGAAATTTTTAACTCTTATATTTAAGAACAACACAGACTTTTCCATAACCTTCGTTCCTTGAATAAAACACTCATTTACTCTTTCAGCTGTGGATCTTTCGAGGCTGCACTGCATATAGTTTTTCTCAATAGTATACTTGAATTTTACAATTATTCTGCCAGGCTCTATCCATATGAAGTTCAGAGCTCACACAACACTGTAGCTTGATTCTGAAAATTTACTTTTATTGAACCCTGCTGTGCAACTATAACTGAACCTTATGTATCAATTCAGTCTGACTTATGTGGCTCTAGCTCCATTAGGAATGATCTAAAACAGCATCCTTCTTGGTAAGTTCTAAACATAAACAATGCAGGTATGAATCCTGCACATGATAATGTCTGCTGGCAACCTGTTTGACACAGTTGCTAAAACACAGCAATCATCATCCAATAAAACAGTTAACAACCTGTCACCCTAGCAACAGCTGCTATTATATGAATGGAATTCCTTTAAAGTCTGTTGATATCAGCATATTTTGCTAGAGATGTGCAAAAAAAAAAAAAAAAAAAAGCCGTCTCTATAATGATGGTTTTCATGTTGATCATTACTGCAGTAGCATTAGCTATACGAGTTATATCCTGGAAAGGATACAACAGCAAGCCAGTTTCCAAAGCTTCAGAGCAAAGTCTACATACCTAAACTAACAAGCTGCTTGAGGTTAACTGACTAGAAGACACGTTTGGGTGCAAAACCCTTCAGAGCTTTACTGTCCTGAACAGTATGCTCCTCTGAGGGATAGACAGTCAGCTTCCCCCGGATTCTGCATGCCTTGCACGGCATGCAGGATTAGTGCAGGAGCTCTAGCAGGCAATGTGTCTGTCGTGCAATCCAGGAACAGCCTGCAGGGGCGTCCACGAGCGCTCTTGCACTAGTCCTGCACGGACTAAGCCCCTGTATGCAAATCACCCCATTTGCAGGAGAAATCCATGCAAATGAGGTGAATTTGTGATGCAGGAAGGTTGAAACCGGCCGTGCAGGACTAGTGTAATCTGCAGAAATGTACTCGGTTAGTAACCGAGTACATTTCTGCAAAATCCAAAACAGAGCCGTGACAGCTCCAAATAAAGGCTGCATATCAGTCAGGAAGCATGCCAATGGCCAAGTATAAGGCCACTGGCATTGCAAACAGCTTACAAAATAAAAAAAAATCAACTTTTATTTTTTTTTAGCCGATCTCGGCTGTTTAAGCATAGGGCAAATGGGATCGGAGGGAAAATAATAAAATAAACCTAAAATAAGCATTCTAACTAAATTCACTATTCTGCCATGAAAGTCAATGGCAGGCAGAATAAATCATGGCCAGTGAGTAGTGGTTGCTAAGGGGGGAGGTTCAGTGTGAGACATGTAACTATGCATTAGCAGGCAATTCTATGCAAATGAGGGGAATGATAGTGAATCCCAGTTTTCTCCAGCATGCTAGTCAGATCCCAACAGTGTAAGAGTAGGAATAGCTTGGTGCAAGCTTAGGAGTTAGCTGACAACATGGGGGTGTGTGTCAGGCATACTGTAAGTGGATTGGAGCCCTGTGGCTCAGGTTTGCTACTAGCTAAGCATAGCTAAGCAAGGGCGTGTGTCCGAGTCTGCCTAGCACTCTTTATATTGCCTAAGCAGGTGTGCTGGCCACACACAGGGTTTTAAAGGAAAAAAAAAAGTTAAACCAGGAAATAGCAGCTTTGTCCACATTTGAGCACTCTGTTTGCATGGCGTGCCCCCGGGCTTAAACAGGAAGGCAATGGGAAGGGAAAACAGTATTAGGAAGGTAATCTAGGAGAACAAGCAAAGCTGGCAGGTGAAATGTATCAGAATCAGCCAATTACACAAGCAGCAGACCAGTCCAACCCAGAACACTACTATAAACTATGCAAACACCTTCCCTTCTGGTTTTTCCCACACTCTATGCCACTAGTGTATACAAGCAGGGAACTTTTAACAAACAAAACAACAAAATGATAGGGGCTGCAATAGCTATCATACAACAAACTGTGGAAGAGGCTGAGGATGGTGAGGATGTGAATATTGTCGACCAACCCACAGTGAGGAGATTGAGAAGAGTGTACAGACCCAGGGTAACCTACCAGGGGCCACATGAGCTGGAGATACTGGAGTGCCATAGCATGGACAGGGACCTCCTACAGCAAACTGTTGAGCTGTGCCAGCCATGCCTGACACACAGAACTAACAGAGGGGAACCCATCCAAGTGGATACCAAGGTATGTGTAGACCTAAGAATACTAGCTACAGGTACCTTTCAAAGGCCAACTGGGGATATCATGGTGATCTCACAGGCATCAGCATCCAGGGTACTCCACCAGTTCCTGGATGCCATGTCAGCACATGGCGGTGAGCACGTATATTTCCCCAACACCCATGACACGTTGGCCAGCAATATGCAACTGTTCCACCAAATAGCAATATATCCTGAGGTAGTGGGTGATATAGACTGCACGCACATATGCATAAAAGCACCACTCGGTGAGCAGGGTAGAGTCTACATCAACCACAAGGGCTTCCCCTCCATCAACTGCCAGATTGTGTGCAATGCCCAGGGCATAATAATGAATATGTGCCCTGGCTGCCCTGGAAGCTATCACGATTCACACATTTGGCATCTGACACAGCTGTGCCGCAGATTTGCCAACGGGGTCATCCCTCACGGTCACCGAGTGGGGGATACTGGATATGCAGTGGAGCCATGGCTGATGACACCCATCAGAAATGCACACACACCCGAACAAGAACTCCATAATGAGGCACATGCACAGACCAGAATTATAGTAGAGCATGTGTTTGGGATGTTCAAGTCACAGTTCCGGTGCCTGGACACATCCGGTGGAGCCTTGCAGTACTCACCAGCTACATGTACTCAAATTGCCATTGTATGTGCCATCCTACACAATATGATCCTGTGGAAAAAGCTGCAGCTGGAACAGCATGGGGCAGGGCCACACCCCACCCCACCATTGCCAAGGCCTACACAGGCCCAGAGTGACTTGAAGGAGGAACAACCTGAGCATGCCCCAGTAGGCAGAAGGAGGCATGCCCAGTATGCCCTGGCCTTGGCAAAGAGGCAACGCTAAGCACATACACTGACACAGGGGGGACCCAGGGAATAGCACCTCTTTCTGACTCTTACATACAGTAAAAGGGATGCCAAACATGACACTAGTACTATGTGCATCTGGCATAGGCAGCCCTACAGCACCACCCTCAACACTGGGACACCCACAAGGTAAGTGACTTACACATACCAGTCAGGGGGGTTCACTTACCCAACAACAGTCACAGCCAGCAAGACAAGTGTACACAAACACAAACAAAGGCTGTGCTATGACCTCTGAATGATGCCTATGGGGTAACCCCCCCCCCAGGCCTATACAGACAGACTAAAGCAGTCCAGGCAGTGGGAAGTTAGTTCTGAAGGGTAGGAAGTCAGAAACTAATATGTAGGTAAATCAAAGCTAAGATCTGTAGTACACTGGTATCACTCTAGTCAGCATGATAGGTTAGAAATATAGAATGAAATGGAGTACCTGACATACCAGTACAGTCATAGCAAATGTGTACAAGTGTCAGGTGTGCCTCCCCCCATCATATGTAGTAATGTAATAACAGTCAGGTGTACCCCCCAATCCTGTGCAAAAATGTAGAAACAGTCAGGTGTGCCCCCCCATCCTATGCAGAAATGTAGTAACAGTCAGGTATGCCCCCTAATCCTGTGTAGAAATGTAGAAATAGGCAGGTGTGCCCCCCATCCTACGTAGAAATGTAGTAACAGTCAGGTGCGCCCCCCCAATCCTGTGTAGAAATTTAGAAATAGTCAGGTGTGCCCCCCCCATCCTAAGTAGAAATGTAGTAACAGTCAGGTGTGACCCCCCCAATCCTGTGTAGAAATGTAGAAATAGTTGAGTGTGCCCCCCCAACCTATGTAGAAATGTAGTAACAGTCAGGTGTGCCCTCCCAACCCTGTGTAAATATGTAGAAATAGTCAGGTGTGCCCCCCCAATCCTGCGTAAGAATGCAGAAACAGTCAGGTGTGCTCCCCCAAGCCCTACGTAATGATGTAGTAATGGTCTGTCATGCCCCCCCACCCCCAATGTGATGTACACACATCGTAACAGTCAGGTGTGCTCCCTCACAGCCCTATGTAGAAATGTAGTAACATATATGTGTAGGTCTAATACCAGTGGAGTACAGATGCACAGAGGTGGCCAAGGTAGCAGGATAGGTTGTAGGATCTGCACAATATGCGGTTATGTGTGTGTTAGGTTGGTGTATGTCCCATATTGTGTGAGAGTGGTCGGTATGTATGCATGTTGAGGTAAGCCTGGTGGCCATTGCCCACTACCGCTGATGACATGGACAAGTCCTCACAACTGCAGTGCCATACACAATACCCATCAGAATAACACAAGCTAGCAGTAAGCCATTGCAAATGTATGGTAGTAATATGTGTCACCATTTGAAAGACTGACATGGTATGGCTGTTGGTCTATATATACAAGTAGTACACAGGGAAAAGTACCTCAGACATTCAGTATATATTGTGTCACTGTGAAATGGACACACCCTTGGAAACATACATACAGGTATGCATCACATTATTTGGTCCTGTAGTAGGGAATACTGATGTTGTCTGCCCAAACACTCGCAGATCACAAAGGAGGTAAGACTGATGTATTGGGAAACAGCTGATGTACCTGCACATGCAAGCATAACTGGAATGCCCAATGCATATCTGTGTGTCAGATGCAAGCAGTGTCCATAGCACACATGCACTCAGCTCATGCAAACGCCACCCACAGGTACCTAACTGGTCATATCCCTGCTGTAGGGAATGGGTACAGTAAAACCCCATCTGTATATGGCAGTAGCAGAAGCCTGCAGTGCAGGTGTCCCATGCAAGTGTGTCCCTAGCGGTAGGTAGCACCCTGCCAGCATCCACACCATCTGAGCAAGACTGTTAGGAGGTACTGGCATGAACACCTATCAAACCTACCCTGTCACCCCAAGGGAATATACTGCATGGTGGTCTGGGACTGTAGGACTGACAGAATGCAATGACCTGCCACATGTGGCATGCAGCAACACCTAATGCCCCACAGACATCTGCAAAAGGCCTGTGTCTCACACATACTGCCAATGCATGTTATGTCACGGACACCCAAATAACAACATAACACACTCCACAAAAGCCATATGCAAGGCCATGTGGATAAACCACAGTAACATGTCCACCATGTCCCACTGCATGAACTGTGGACCAACACTAACACACACCTGTGATCGAGCAATACCCATAGGGAAAGTACCAGAGAATGTATGCATAATGTATGGAAGAGGTTAGAATAACAGAGGGGGTGGGAGCATGGGCAGCATGGAATGTGCAGGCTCCAACACCAAGCTGTGTGTACATACTATCCCTGGCTGCAAACACATACATGGGTGGCTACACACCTGCCTGTACACCACAATAGGTAAATGTCCTGACCCATGGCCCCAGCCCCTAGCTGACCTGTGCGAATCTGTACAGCTGTGAGGCATTGCCACAGCAAGATAGGCCCATACTGTCATGCTGATGGGTGTACAAGTATGGGATCCTCTGCCAGTACTGTACCAAAGTGCTGAACTAAATACACAACCCAGCACCAACTGTCTGCAGCTCCCCTTCCAGAATGGCATAACTTACCATGAATATGTAGGTGTCTGCCCACAATACCGAACACAGCCGCAGTCACTCTTGCCCCCGAGACATCACTGTGAGCAAGAATATCCACCTGACAGTACATGAGGACAGAAAACATCACTGTGTATAACAGTATACGTCTGAATATCCCTGCTAACAGCAGTACCATGCAGATGAAGCATCACAGACACTATCACTTACAGTACACACTATCCCCTGCACAGTTTGTCCCCATATTGCCAAATGATCGACGGATACCCTGCAACAACAGTATGCTACCTGTAGGTGTACAACACAAAGGTCTGCACTGTAATACAAACTACCTGGACTCGATCCATACATTCAATACAGATGGGCATACTGGGCATGCTCACCCACTTAGAGAAATGAAGGCAATGTCAGTCAACAACATACTGAAAAGACATACTGGGCATGCTCACACACAAATAAATGAAGGCCATGTCTGCAAACAACAATGGAGGAGACATATCTGGCAGTCTCAGATATCAGTGCAGACACTCCTCAGTTTGCAACACTCATGCTTTGCACACACAGTGGATAGGAATACAGACATATATCTAAGGACAACACACTATAATAAACCAAAGGTAGACATACATAGATGTGAGGAAGAGGGTGACTGTGACAAGGAGCCATCCAGGCCTGTCCCACCCAGCACACAGCCAAAGGGCCACAACCACATGAGGTCAGATGTTACTCACAGTAGATACTAGCCACCTGTATCTGTCAGAATTACAGAATATGTGGTGCAACTGCTAGCTGTGCAACATGACTGTACAAGGAAGTAGCCATCCAGCAGCTGTATACATGTACCTGTGAAATATACCCCTGTGTGTGCCCGCATGTGGTGTGTCAACCTCTAGATGAATAGGTTATGGCCCATGCACAAACACTGTCCTCCCCATAGCCCTACTATGACAAGCCTTCTGAGGTCATCCACTGTGAAATACACCTTTTGGAGAGTTGTAGCCCAGTAATCTCCGTGGTGCATCCTATAACTGCATACTGCTGTAGTGTGATAAACTAGTTAGTTAAGAGTTCCAATCCCAGACATAACTGTGTGTGTGTGTGTGTGTGTGTGTGTGTGTGTGTGTGTGTGTGTGTGTGTGCGTGTGTGTCTGTCTGTCTGAGTAGAGAGCAATGCTTTTTAGGGTAGACACACTCCCTACAATTCAAATTCTCTACTTTGGTAAGGCTGCTGATATCATCCACCTAGAAATATACCTCTAGGAAGGTTGTAACCCAGAAATCTCCATAGCTTGTCCCATAACTGTGTACTGCTGCATTGTCATACAATAGTTAGGTAGCAGTTCTATTCCCAGACTTGGTGTGAGTATGTATGTGTGTGTGTGTTGGGGGGGGGGGTACGTCTGTTCCTGTCTGTGTAGAGAACAATTTGTTTTAGGCTACTCAAACTCCCTACAATTCAAATACCCTACTTTGTCAAGGCTGCTGATGTCATCAACCTAGAAATACACCTCTGGGAAGGTTGTAGCCCAGTAATCTATGTAGCACATCACATAACTGCGTACTGCTATAGTGTGACACAATAGTTAGGTAGGATTTCTAATCCCAGACTTGGCAAGTGTGTGTGTGTGTGTGTGTGTGTGTGTGTGTGTGTGTGTGTGTGTGTGTGTGTGTGTGTGTGTGTGTGTGTGTGTGTGTGTGTGTGTGTGTGTGTGTGTGTGTGTGTGTGTGTGTGTGTCCCTGTCTGTGTAGAGAGCAATTCCTTTTAGGGTACTCACCCTCCCTACAATTCAAATGCCCTACTTTGGAAAGGCTGCTGATGTCATCCACCTAGAAATACACATCTGGGAAGGTAGTAGCCCAGTAATCTCTGTAGCATGTCCCATAACTGCATACTGCTGTAGTGTGATAAAACAGTTAGGTAGGAGTTCTAAACCCAGACTTGGCAAGTGTGTGTGTGTGTGTGTGTGTGTCTCTGCCTCTGTCTGTGTACAGAGCAATTCCCTTTAGGCTACTCACACTCCCTACAATTCAAATGCCCTACTTTGGCAAGGCTGATGATGTCATCCACCTAGACATACACCTCTGGGAAGGCTGTAGCCCAGTAATCTACATAGTGCATTCCATAACTGCATACAGCTGTAGTGTGATAAAATAATTAGATAGGAGTTCTAATCCCAGACATAGCAATTGTGTGTGTGTGTGCGTGTGTGTGTGTGTAGAGAGAGAGAGAACAATGCATTTCAGGCTAGCCACACTCAGTACAATTCAAATGCTCTACTTTGGCAATCCTGCTGAAGTCATTCACTGTGATATACACCTTTGGGGAAGGGGCACTCCAGCAATCCCTGTGGTACGTCCTATAACAGCATCATGCTGTAGTGTGATATAGAACTCTGGTAGGGGTTCTATTCATACACATGGCAGTTGTTGATGTTTTGTGTCTGTTTCTATGTCTGTGTAGGGAGCAATGCATTTTAGGCTAGTCACACTCAGTACAATTCAAATGCCCTACTTTGGCAATCCTGCTGATGTCATTCACTGTGAAATACACCTTTGGGGAAAAGGCACTCCAGCAATCACTGTGGTGCAACCTATAACAGAATCATGCTGTAGTGTGATATAGAACTTGGGTAGTGGTTCGATTCCCACACATGGCAGTTGTGGATGTTTTGTGTGTGTTTCTATGTCTGTGTAGGGAGCAATGCATTTTAGGCTAGTCACACTCAGTACTATTCAAATACCCTACTTTGGCAATCCTGCTGATGTCATTCACTGTGAAATACACTTTTGGGGAAGGAGTACTCCAGTAATCTCCGTGGCACATCCTATAACGGCATAGTGCTGTAGTGTAATATACTAGTTAGGTAGGAGTTCTAATCCCTGACATGACAGGTGTGTGTTTGTGGTTGTGAGTATGTAACAACTGGACTCATTGTGGAGCGGGTTTTGCAAACTTCTTATATAGTGGGCCACGTATATATATATATATATATATATATATATATATATATATATATATATATATATATATATCACAATGTCCACCGTACAGGGATAACAGATGTGAAATAGCTGAGAGGCTTGGGTGCAAATCCATACCCCTAAATGTGACATCAATGCCAGCTGAACAACGTTAGTAACCCTTGTATTACCCAGGGAACGCTCTCAATCCATGTCTCATATACACACACACTTGCCTAGGCAACAGCCCCTATGTTGGTAGTACCCTGCATACTGCCCACTGATAGTAACCATGGTGTGATTGCAGTGGGCTACAGAGGACATGGCACCCTGCCATCAGTCCAATAGGCATGTACATGCCAACAGTGCAACTCCCCCATGTTCATCACTGGACAACCGCAACAACTGTGGTGCCATCAAATATGACCCACAAAGGACAAAACATGCCTGAAACACAATCCCTGTATGGACAGATGCCACTGACAACAGGGAATACCGGTATCATGCTATCAATGTAGGTGCAGGGTCAACCTGCTGTCCATTAACAGTTCCCATCACATGAGGCCAGGACTGGCACATCTGATGATAATTTGTGTACACAACATGGGCCAGACACCCCAGGTAGAGTTCCACATGTCACTGTACGTGCATGTGGGAGGTATGCACATCCCAGACACTGTCCATATCATGGACAAAGGAACACATACATGGCAAGCAATGCACAGCATAGGCCACATGCATTAATCACCCAGCTGACTGAATGGTGAATACAATACCCACCTGTGTGGGCAACTCCAGATACTACACCCCTGAGCCACATTGCAGACCATTGTCATGTGGCCTGATGCTAGGGTATACCTATCACCTAGCATTGTATAGTCGTCTGGCACCGTCAAACACAACACACCAGTGATGCAGTGCACCCATGCATGTCAGTACTGTCACCCGTGTCTGTGTGTGTGGTGTATGATGCATATGACCACATCCACAATCACTACAACCCCCATTGGCATACTGAAGAATGCTGTCTGATGTCAGACACCTCCACATACCCTTTGCACATACAACCTCCGTATGGTCCCTGTGGTGCATGTGATACCTGCACAGTACTGTGTTGTGGCAATCCCACTACTGATGAGTTGTATGCGTGGCCCTGCCAAGAGTGTCAATGTGTGTGCATCCCTGTGAGAGTGTGGCTGTGTTGACGCTGACACCTGTTCATGCGGACAGGCATGTGTACTACACCTACCACATAGCTACCATATCCCTATTGCAGATGTCACTCACCATCACATATACATTCTAAGGTCTCCCCAACATGTAACCTATGTGGCCAATAAATGCATGGACATGTGATAGCACTACATAGTCGTCAGGGGTGTGATACCCTGTACTGGCAGGTGTGTGACACACACATGCTTAAGTTTTACTCTCCCACCCTCCCTGGCTTTTCTGTCAGCCTCTCTCACTCCCTCACTGGTGGATGTGGAGACTTACTTCTGGATTGCTTAGGCAGCAGCATGTGTATTTTAAGTGATGTTCAGGATTAGCTGATGGCCTCTGCATGAATTACAGCCCTCCTCTAGCTGACTGCATGTGGAACATTCTCATAGCCAATTGCATGGAAACACGCACCATTATCTAGGAACATCATGTTGGTGTTGGGCCTTACTTTCACTGTGAGCAGGAGCTCGATCTGTTGTTTGATAAACAGCATCTCAGATGGATTGGGGATTTACCACTAACAACATACACTGTGGAAACAGGCGAACACACAGGAGGGGGATGTGCCTGACCAGACTACAGACTGTAAGTGTTGCTATACTGCATATGGAGTAATGCTGGTTTAACAGGGTGTGTGTGGATATGGCTGTCCTACATGTTTTCATACCTGCCATGTCAGTGCTATGTTTATGAGGGAGCACCAATCTGTAGGGTCATCTGCAGACTGACCAGTGTGTGGTGCCTTTTGTTTCAGGTGTTACCCACAGAGCACCTATCTGTGAACTGCAATAGGTAGTGTGAGGAATGCAGTCTGTAGATGGTGACAGCCGTGAGAGTTACTGACTTCATATCCCTCATAGGAAATATGTTGCAACAAACCCTGTTACAACAGTAAATGTATGAGGTTATCACATCAACATGTCAATATTGGCCCTGTGTATATGTTGTGCCTCCAGCCACAACCCTGTCAACCTTTGTACATATGTCATGCAGTAAGGGGTGCATATGTGCTGTACACCATAATTAGTGACATCATATCTGATAAGTCAGTGAGATATCAGACTGCTACACATGCTATGTATAGTAGATGTTACGTTTGATGACATAGCCTGGACATTCCGTGGTTGTGTGTACAGTACTGAGGTCTGTGTATGTACGGTGATTGTCGGCAGTGTGTGTATTGTTAATATGTATTTTGGCCTGTGTACAGACTGTTGTAGATGTCATTGTTCTTGGTCCTTTTCTATCTGATATCACATGCTGCTCCATTGTATGTTATCCTATCGGCTGACATGTTTGTAGGGCCATACACACACATGTCCCATCCACAGACAGGCATTGGAGCACACTGTGTAGTGGCCCAGTATATGTAGGGTTAGTGTGTGAGTGGCACAAATGAGGTTGGTGTTGAACAGATAGTCCATATACTGTAATAATACACTAGCATACCATATCTGGCTGTGTTCACATTGGTTGTGGTTATGCACTTTTACACAGGTGTATGTTACTCTGTGCTATGGCCTGCCTGCAGAGCCTGCTATATATGCAGGTACATGTGCATTTGCCCATAGGAAATGTAGGCCAATGTTGAGCCAGTCTGCCTGTAGCCTGCACAGTGCTTTGTTACATGCCTAGCAGCTTAGTGTACTTACCCAGTGAGATGTAATGTCCAGATACTTGCCAGATGTACTGCTGCTTGGCCACCATAACAGTCATGTATGTCAGACAGAGCAGTGGGATGCTGTACAGATGTATGTCAATACCTAGTGGGTAGTATGTGACCATGGCACCTCTATGCCAGTGGTTAATATGTGGCAGGACAGGCATGGATGTGTGAATACATAACCTATGGGGGCACATGTATACCAGTAGTTACATGTTATACTAATCTACATGGCTGTTAACATCCACATCGTCAGGACTGGTCCACATGTCTTGCACTAAGGGGTTATGTGTATACCTCTGGAATGTCCAGAGTGTGTCAAACTGTCCACATATATTGGCCATTATCTCTGCTGTAGTCCACAGGAGCATTACGTGCTAGCAGTAGTACTGTGCTATGATGTTCTTAGGATGTCTGTCAGTAGCCAATGGCGCACATGTTAAAAGCAGATGTGACCTCCCACACACATTATGTCTGTGAAGACACTCCCTATTACAGTAGCAATAGTCTACAAATATACCTGCTATACATAACTGACATCCCCTTCCACTACGACGTTGGGACTATAGGGGCTGAGGTAGGCCTACACTCCATGTTCAGGACATATGGTGAATATATATGTACATATACTTATCCAGATATCTATATAGACATACACATATACATATCAACATACATAGATGGATATGTATATGTGCATAGCTATACAAATAAACACCCAGATATATACATATACAGAGCAATACATGTCTACACATATACAGATAGAGATACATATGCACATATATGCATGGATATCTACATATATATTGACAGTAGTAGGTATATCAAAATAGATATGTATGCACATATAGTTATTGATATCTACATATATACCAACATAACTAGTAATATCTGTACACATAGGATGTGCATACATATATAGCTATATATACATATATCTATATATACATATATGTATATCTATATATACATATATCTATATATACATATATGTATATGGGAGTGCTACATAATCCTGAAAGCCCAAAGTCCTGAAGACCATCAGGGGTGAGCTGCCTTAAGGTATATGGATGTACATTACCATACAATCCACCTTGGTTAAATGCAGGCCTACTGCCACCTGCCATACAGACTGTTCTGTTTGTCAGTGTGCTTGTGATGGTGTCAGTTGTGCCTTATGTAACAGTTACATCCCATTGTGTCAACTGAGGTCTTTAACCCCTAGGGATTGTCTACAGAGTGTAGATAGAGGCTGCTGAACTATACATCTGCATTACTTACTGTTGATTGTTTGGTATCCTGTGGCCCAGTCTGTCTTTACTATTATATTACTTGATAGCCTTGGCCTGGACAGCAACATTTGTTAACTTACCCAGACTACTGTATTAGTATAACTGTTTCACAGTTGCATTACTCAGTGTATATGGATGTCCATGTCTAAACAGCTATACTACATGGCATATACAACTGTAATAGTACATTATTGATGATTTAATTTTTCATTCATATTTACGTTTCATTTTTTGTCCTTGTTTTCACAGCAGTTCAGATAGTATTTTTTATTGTACATGTTGTCTTGTGTTAAATTGTATTATGTTTCTTTAAAAGTCTAACTGGATGATTTATGAGGTATTACATAAGTTTTCTGTAGCACCTGTGTTTTTATGTATCTGATGAAGTCTTATATAGACGAAAGCGCTTGTACATAAAGCTTATTTCGCCTTCACTCATGGTTGGATTCTCTTTATTTCATTATATACAACTGTAATAATACACAAATAAAGCTTTCCCATTTATGCAAACCTGTGTGTGGTGTTATATCCTTTGATTTCTCTGTGGGTATATGTTGCAGGCAATGATTGTCATTTGTATGGGTGGCTCATACAGTCTCCAGTTGGTAAGGTGGTAACTGTAGGAATAGTGGCTGTTCCATATTGTGTGCATTGACTACATATCTATCTTACTATACCTATCTCTGCGTGTGTATGTGTAGTTACATATATATCTATATAGATGTATGTATATATCTATATATCTATATATATATATATATCTATATATATATCTATGTAAATATATATATATATATATATATATGTATATCTGTATCTATGTGTCTGTGTATATGTATCCTAGGGATGCCCATGTCGTGTCAGGTCCTGGTTATGGGATCTGCAACACTTGGTAGTGTATTGCAGGGCAGACGTTTTGGCTGTGGGGGGTATACCTATTTGTACAAGACGTATATTGTTTGGGGCCTCTTAACCCCATTAACGGAGCATGTGGACATATATGTTTTTGTTATTTTCCCACTGTTATCTACAGATGTATGTCTGTATATACCTATATAGATATACATATCTGCTTACATAAATATAACTATGTCCGTATATACCTACATAGATATATATATTTGCTTACATATATATAACTTGCTGTATATATTTAGACATATAGATGTAGACATATATATCTATAGATGCAGGCATTTGTATGTATATATGTGTGTGTATGTATATATATATATATATATATATATATATATATATATACATATATATATATCTATACAATTACATATATATATAGATATGTTTTATCTATTTAGATATTAATATATATATATATACACACACACACACACACACACACACACACACACACACACACACACACACACACACACACATCTACATGTTGAAATACATTTTCTGTACTGCTGAATGACTGGGCTGGATGATATGTTTGTGAAAACATCAAGATTATGTATATCTGACATGGCTTAGTGGTAAATCACTTTGACTATGGTCCTGGGTTCGAGCCTTGCAAAGGGTGTTTATTTTGTTGCTGCGCAGAACAAGGGCCGTTGGATACAGAGTGATTAAGGCACTTTTGAGCAGCTGTAAGTGGGCTTGCATGGGTTTGCACAGAGGTAAGCACTGCTAACTTCTGGTTACAGTTTATTATACTCAGTTAGCTTCTAAATTGCTTAACCAGGGTAGGCATTGCTTAACCCTGTGCAAACAGGCTGAAACCTGCTTACTGCTGCTTAAAAGTGCTTACTCCCGCTTATCACCATGCTAAATTCTTTAAAAGAAAAGAAAAAAAGGTTGATAGGAAAGTAGTGAAAAAGGGGCACAAAGAGGGAAAGACAGCAGGAAAAGCAGCTAGGGATGTGCAGGAAGGGTGTGGGGAAGGTCCATAGCTGTCCATTTCTTCTACAGCAACAGTTGTGCATATACACTGAATTTGGAGGTAGATGTGGACACTCAAACCCCTGGGAGGGGTGAGGACAACAATAATAAGTTGTGATGCCAATTAGACCAGATTACATGTGTCCAGTGGACATGTGTGCGAAATGGACAGCTAAGTATGGGGCGAGATTTTTCTGTGGGAACAGATTGCCCTTTTTTATTTTCAGGTTAGAGTGAGATGTTGGGGAGGGAGTAGTAGGTATATTTGGGGAGGTAGGTTGGGTAGGTTAACAGACAAGACAAACACGACGCATACAGGGGCGTTATATGACACATTTGGGGGTAAACACCTTGATGGGGAGGGGTGTTGGGAAATCAGAAGCCCATGAGCCCCCCCAGTGGAAACAGTGGGACTGAGGTCCCCACCCAAGGGCAGTCACCACTGCACCTTCACAGCCCCGATGGTGGCTGTGCTGGGGACTGAGTCGCAGAGCCAGACCGATGCTCTAGTTGTGACACACAGCCTTTGAGTTGGCATAGAAGATCACCAAATTGCTGGTTGAGCTCTCTACACACCATAACCCCAACCTTGTGATGCCCACTCCCGGGGGGGGGCAAGCCCCATCCCCTGAGGTGGTTCCACCCGAATGTGGTGCAGGACCAATGGACAGGGAGGTCCTGGGTTGGGCCCCAGACATGCTGGTGCCCGGTGCCACAGCCAGCTGAGGTGGGACAGGTGGGTCCACTGGGACCGGCCTTCCCAAACATGCTATAGTGTTTAGATTTCATCATCATATGTGGGTTAGTAATAGTCAACACATTCCAGGGTTAGGTATAACAGCATGCATAGATATTCCCATTAACCCTGACACCAGATATGGAACAGTTGCATAGCAAACAGAACACGTGCATATATGGGACCACAGTGGTAATAAGAACAGCACACAAGTACACTGATGGCACCATGCCAACAATGTTGGAATAATTCATTAAAGCACATGCATGGGAACAATTAAAATATTTATCAAACAACTGGACATTATCAGAACATAAGTGTCATTACATACCAGTTGGGGTGGGTATGTTGATTATTGTTGGAGATATGGTTGGGGGGGGAGAAAAATTTCAATTAACAACTAGTATATTCCCCTGGTCCACATTACCTTCCTAGTCAGTGCTGTTATCTGTACCTTACAAGTCTTACTACACTACCCTATAGCCTTAGTTTGGACAATGATATGGCTGTTGTCATCATTATACATGAACTGGTATTACCTGCAGTATACACCTCTTACCTGGTATACCTGTGGAGGGAATGTTTGTTAACACTAAATGTTAATACACATACTCCCACATTCTGAGTTGATGTTGTGCACATAGCCATCCAACTCTTTCTGCACAGACTCTGGCCATGTGTTGACCACATGCAGGTGTGCCGGGACATATCTAGAATATTGCCATCTTCAACCTTTAGTGACACACACATATACATGCTTTCATACACAGTTATATTATGTAGCACAGTGTGGGTGCCAGTGATCAGTGATACGTTATTATTCAGGGAAACTGCAACACTCACAATTCTCTACAATACCACAGTGAACAGTACCAGTACAGGTTATAATGGTCTTTATTTCTCAGCAAAGTGTTCGTATCCGACGTACCTGTGGGAGCAATGTTTGTTAGCACTACCTGACTGTTGCCACACAAACTTCCAGATTACACATTAGTATTATGCACATACATCTCACTCTGTTACTGTACACACCCTGGTCACAGCTTGACAACATGGGGGTGTAGATAGGACATACTTGGCTTATTACTCTCCTAACAGTTTTGGGGGTTGTCATAGTAACAGGTTTGTTCTCATCGATGTTTGTATTCTCTGTTTGCTGACTAAACATCTGGGATCATCCCAAAGACTTACCAGGGAGACAGGCAGCAGATATGGGCCCACATTACTATTATGCACATACATCTCATTCTGTTACTGTACACACTCTGACCACAGCTTGAAAAGTCAGGGTGTAAATGGGACATACATGGCTTCTTAGTCTCATAAGGTATTGGGGAGTTGCTAGTGTGCAAGCCTTGTTCTCATAGATGTGTGTCAATCAGTTGTATTTCCTGTTTGCTGCCTATACGTCTGGGATCATCCCACTGATTTCCCAGGAGGACAGGTTGATAGGCAACAGATATGGGCCACTTTACTGCACATTATGGACATATCTGTATATTTGTGGGGTACAATGCTGTATGCAGAGTACTACCACTGGCAGGATTCGAACCAATGGCTGTGTGTGCTAAAAAAACAACAGTTCACATCTCAGTTGCATGTGCTATTCTATTTCTGTTGTCTGCTATTCCCTGTTTTCTGTCTATGTGTCTCGCAGTTGTACTAAATGGCCTCTGGGGATTACACCTGTCATATACAGGCATTCCTACACATTCAATTTATGGTGCATGGTGTGGGTAACAGAGCTTAATACAACAGTACTATTACATGATTGCGAATCTACATTACCATATGATACCAGTGTATACACGTGCAGTCCAGCAGTTAGACCTTTATTGTCAGGCTATTACATTTTATTTACATACAAACAATATGAGACTCTTCCTGCCATATTCTCTAGTGTATGCAGTATTTCCTTGCACAATACAGGTTTTATACAGGCAATTAATTTACTACTACTTTTAGTTTTATTTCCTATGACAGTAAATGCATGAGTATTAATGACCTGCCTTGCATTGCAACCTCACCAAGCGACTGACGTGGGCCTCCTGGTTCGCGGTCCGCTCCATTGCAACGGTGGGGGACATAAGAGGAATATTTAGCCATACCTAGCCATGATATACCTGAGCTGGCAATTATTACACACATAGTGGGGTGATCACACATCTGGAACATCCCCTGCCACTCTAGCCTCTTGGATCCACTGCTCCAATAGGTCCCCCTTAAGCCGCATCAGGTCAGCATAGTGATGCCTGACCTGCTCGCCAATTCAGGGTATGCCAGTGGCACTGGTGAGATCATGGGTGAGATGGTCCCAGGCCTCCACCTTATATTGGGAGCCCTGGTACTGGCCCTGTAGCAGTCTCTGATCATGGTCTTTGAAAAGGAGTCCTGCCATGACTCTGGACTTTTGGATGCACCAGCACTGTGCCCGAAAGCACACACTTTATCCCCTTCCTGACATGGTGCCTGCAAGGGGTAGCTAGAACCAGTTATGAGATGTATTTCCACCTCTTCATTTTAAGTAGGGCCGATTTCCCGCACTTTTCCGGGATTAGCCAGTTTTGAAAAGGCTAGGCTATGGGCAAACCTGCTTACCTAGGGTTGGCATTGTTTAAAGGGGTATAACACTGGGCACAGTGAGTTAGCTGGCCTACACATTGCGTACACCTCCTAAGCTGGCCTGTGCAATGCTTAGCATTGCTTACATTAGACTTTGCATTATAATTCCTTTTTGGCATTGATTTATTATTCATTACACCTTATATGTATGCCTGGTATCAATGATTCATGTGTACATACACTGTATGGGGTCCTTCTGTTTTATTGGAGACTTCAACACTCTGTTACAATTACACCTGACTTCTGGGCTTACTGCTGTACTCCAGTTCACATATTTATGTTATGTAGTGGGTTATGGTACATACGTCTGTATACTGATTCCTTTCACAGGTTCAGTTTGGTTTTACTATAGTGAGGACTTGTCTGCTGATACCTCATTCTTCTGTACTTCTGTGATGGCTTTGTGGATAACTACTGGGGCTGTGGTGTATATGGTCCTGGGTTTGAGACCTGCATGGCTGTTTATTTTGTTGATGGGTAGAACAAGGGCCGTTGGATACAGAGTGATTAAGGCACTTTTGGGCAGTTGTAAGCGGGTTTGCGTGATGGTAAGCACTGCTAACCTCTGATTACATCTGCTTACAGAGAGTTAGCTTCTGAATTGCTTAACCTGTATGAGCATTGCTTACCCCCATGCAAACGAGCTTAAGCTCTTTTACTAGTGCTTAAATATACTTACTACTGCTTACTGGTCCTTAAACCTGCTTACTAGTGCTTTATTCACTATGATACTAACATCTCACATGTGCATTTACTGCAGTACTCCAGTTCATAAATATATGTTATTTAGAGGGTTATGCAACATAAATATTAGTCATAACGTGCTTTGCCATGGAAAATGGAATGTGCTACAGTGGGACTCTAACTGGGAATGCCTGCCAGTAAGGCGAATGCTCTGCCCTCTACACTATTGCTACACTGCTTCATTTGCATATATCTTCATTGTTATCCTCTTCAGCCATTTAAGCTGCATTAACCATTGCTAAGCGATGGGCACACCCGTGCACCTATGGTTAGCTTTAATCAGATTTAAAAAAAAATAAAGGGTTTGTTCATTTTATTTCTGTATACTTTTGCTGTTGTTCACAAGGGGGACTGTTGGTGGGGATATGCGGACAACAATGAGCGGTCTCCCTCATTTCTTACCCCTTTCTGCTGTTCTTCATTGTTGGGGCGTGTATATTCTAAGAGCTCTGCTCTCAGACATGCCCCCTGCACTCTTACACACTCTGTGTAAGATTAGGAGCTCAGGCAGCATGCCTCATTACTATGCATGGCATGCTGCCGTCCTGCTCCTAACTGGCCGCCTCAGTGCAGGACTAAGCTAGTCCTGCACAGAGGAATAGTAAATCTGGGGGCTTGTGTTTTCCTTTCTTGAGAAGATAAGTTACCTTTGGGGGGGGGACTTCAAATTTCTTATATTTACTGATCTTTTATTATGTTCCTCTTCAGGACAGTTATTTCAAAGCAGTGGTGCACAACATCCGGCCCACGGTGCAACACCAGCCAGCCCCCAGAGAGTAACCAAATTTGTTTTAAAAAAGTGAAAAAATGCTATGCCTTACTCCAGTCATGTAAACTTTCCAGAATATCCTTACTTACCTAATTGAATGCAGTTGCGCACACCTCTAATTTTAGCTGCAAAAGTAACTATTCTTTGTTGTTTATAACTTGAAGTCGGTAAACAGTAGTAACTTTCTGCAAGAATTTGTAATAAGTCATGGCTGCAAGCCAGAATAAAGTTAAACACAAAGTTGATGTAGAAAACAGGCAATTTCATGACTGCTGTCTTAAGTAAAAATGCCAGTCACCTGTGCCTATTGTTAGCTCGTAACAACTAACTATGTTTTGAGGTGGTCTGCAGATGGATTAAGAATTCGTGTAGTGGCCCTCCCCACAAAAAGGTTGTGCACCACTGTTTTAAAGATAGGAGTGTTGTGTTTTAATTGACGGTCTTCAGACTATAATGTATTTTTAAATGGAGAACTTGTTTTTTTCTGTCAGTTTCAAAGTAGTGTAAACTACTAACTACATATTTTCTTTGGAGAAATGTTGTTTAGCTTTTTTCTTATGGGGCTGCTATGGGGATGCTTTGTACTGGGTTTTTTTTTCTGTCAAAAAAGTAAGTTTTGTGGACTGGTAATTTTATCGCATTTGCTGTTTTTCTTCCCAGGGCACCATTTTTGGCTTCTCCATGGAACAATCTGTCAATCCCAAAGTCAGACTTTCATAGAGTCACACAGAGAAAAAGTTAAGCAAACAGCAGGCTTGCAATTTGCCCTGCCACAGATAGGTGACTCTGCTGTAGCCATCTGTTGCACCTCAGATCACTCATCTTTTAACCCAAATTTCTCTGGTGTAGCACCTATAGCCACTATGGACTGGGGTTTAGCCAGATCCTCTGTAGCTGTTAGAGTCCCCTGAATGGGCAAGGGAGAGCCACTCTTGTAGGTCCTGACAGAGGGAACAGGGAATGTTTCCCTGTTATGTCAGAATGCTGTGCCTATCCCTTGGGAAGCAGTGACTGCCATTAGTAACATGGTTGGCTCATTGTTTCCTATCAAAAAGAAACAGAAAAAGCAAACATGTGTCTTCTCCTCCTCAAATTTCTTTGGATAGGAGTAGTTTACTGGAACTGGCTCAGGGTTTAATTCAGGCTACTAATCCTTCTTACAGCATAGTTTCTGGTAAAAGAAAGAGGGACATATCTTTTTCTGAAGAGATTCAAGATTATGAATCTGAACAGGAAGATGCAGGGATGGCTTCGGGGTACTGTCCTCAGATTTCTGATTCAGATTGAGAGGAGAGCTCAGTTTTTGATTCTCCTGTGGGGTTTCTCTTTCTCTCAGACTACTGATAGAATGTGCCAGTGTTTTCAGTGGGAGAACACTGAGGTTTCTCAGTCCTTCAGAAAATAGTATGAGTTGTTACAGATGGATTTTCCAGAACCTACACCAATTCCTCCAGTCCTGTCCTCTTTAGAGGATGTATCTCTTACTGCCTGCAATTTTCCTGATAATCAGCCAACTATCCTGAAAAAGGCATATAGAATGCATAATATTTCTGTCTTTTAAATGTTTATATACTATTCCTAAACCTGACATGCAGCTATAGCCTTAGTTGATTCCACTGGTGCTAAGCACTTAGGTAATTCCAATTCTACTCTTTCTAATATGTTTGGGAAAATGTATTCATAGGTATAGGGGACAAAGTCCATACTTCTCTAACTTTGATTTTCAATATTTTAAATTGCCAGGCTCATATATTAAAGTTTGTTCTGACATATTGTGGAAGTATGAGGCATGTTTTATCTACAGTTTCTTCTTGTGAAGAAAAAATGGCTGTCAATAACTCAGTTTGTTCTATTACAGAGGTCATTACTCATCATTTGCAGTGCATGTATGATTCTGTTGATACTATTTCCACACCTATGGTCGCTGGTACTGTTTTAAGGAGGTTTGCTTGGCTGCATTCTCAGAACCTCCCAGATGATTTAAAACATAGATTTTAAATCCTCCCTTACATATAGATACAGTGTTTGGCACTCTGCAACAGAGGTGATCAAAAAGTGTGATGAAAGGGGCAAGCTGATCCAGGGAATAACTAATATTTTTTAAACCTCCTCTTTCCAATTGCCCAAAGGATGTTTTTTCTCCTTATCCTATTTTGGCAAAAACAAAATAACCAGTCTCAACTGAATTCAGGTAAACAGATGTTTGAGATGAACTGGCAAGGGGGATCCAAAAAGAAGTCTAAAACCTCCTAAAACCAAGGACAGTCCAACACAGTTCAACAAGTCTGAATAACTGTTCAAGATACCTTGTGACTCCCTTCCACCCTAGCCCCAATTCTCTTTCAGAAAGTCTAAATCTCCATTCTTGTTAGCAACAGATTGTTTCAGACACATAGGTTGTGAAAATTATTCAACAGGGTTACAGATGGCAGTGGGAGGAAATTCCTCCTTTCCAGTGGGTCATTCCTCATCTTGCAGATCAGACTCTCTTGTTAACTCCTGTGCTTCATCTTATTCTGTCCCAAGGAGAGATACAACCAGTTCCTCCTTCCCAGGTGGGGAAGAGGTTTTATTTAAGGATGTTCCTTGTGGCAAAAAAAAAAAAAAAAAAAGAAATGCTTGGAGTTCAGTTCTGGGTCTTTCTTTCTAAAACATATTTGTGACAGCCCCAAATTCAAAATGATGTAACTTCACAACCTTTTCCCTCTTTTTCAAGTTTGCTGGTAACACTACACTTAAAAGATGGTTATCATCACATCCCTATTCATCCAGACATCACACATTTCTTAAGGTTTTGTGTGTCTGAATCACATTATATGTTCTCTGTCTGCACCAAAAGTGCTCATAAAATGTCTGTCTCCAGTTATATCCATATTTTTCCCGTACTTAGATGACTTGCTTATCTTTGCAGCCTCCTTTTTTCAAAATGCCAGGTGCCTTTATCTTGAGTGAGAGATCTCCTGCATAAGCTGGGATTACAAGACAATTTTCAAAAGTCTTTCTTGACTCCCTTACACAGGATTGTGTCCCTCGGATGTCAACTAAACACCTCAGTTCAAAGAGCTTTCTTTCACAGGAAAAAAAAACAGATCATTATCGAGATCTATTTCTAAGGTTTTCTATGCAGACTTCAGTCACTGTGAGGAAATACCTTAACAGTTTTGGTCTCATGGCATTTATGATTCTCATCACACCCCTGGCAAGACTCCACATGAGAAAGATACAGTTGTATCTGGAATCTCTTTGGTCCCAGCATCAACATCCTTTATCTTTTCAGATCAGAGGTTTGACAGAAGAGAAGTGCGTTGGTGGAGCAACAGATACTCTTAAATCCAGGTCTTCCCTTCTTCATCCCTGCTCCGAACTAGTCAGTTACCACAGAAGCTTCTGACTTTGCTTGATGACCAGTTTCAGGATGGATAAAGGTGCAGGGGGCGTGGCACACCAAGGATAGATGCAAGCAGATAAACATCAAGGAGTTGCTTGCCCTGATCAAGGTCCTCAACTTTCTGAATCATCTTTGGTCCCTGCGACCTCTTCAAGTGGTTTCAGACAATTCTGCTGTCATGTGGTACATTAACAAGACAGGGGGTGGGTCTTTTCCTCTATGCAGACTAGCCGTGTTAGCTTGGGATATAGATTTACAGCCTAATCTTACTCTACAGGCATCATACATCCTGTCAGAGCAAACCTGTGTGGTAGACAAGCTGAGCAGACCAGGGCAGACCCTAATGAATGGAAACTAGATCAAGCAGTCTTCCAATATTTACTACATCTGCAGACAGCTCCTCAAGAAGACCTCTTTGCCTCCTCTCTAAACATTCAACTGGCAAAATTCTGTTCCAGGACTTCATGCAAGAAGGCCTGGAATACAGATGTCTTTTCTTTAGACAGAAATGTTCCTGTATTTCTTCGGCCCTTTCCACTAATATCCAATGCACTTCAGTAGATTCAGATGGCATCCCACAAGATCACTGTGGTGCCACTCTTCTGGCCCAGTCAACCATGGTTCTCCCTTCTTTTGAAAATGGCAAGGAGTACTTACCACAAGCTTCTTCCCAGAATAGCTCTACTCACACAAGAACAGGGGTGTTTGATACAACCTGACATCAATCATCTACAAATGACCACCTACATGACAGGGTCTTAATTCCTATTAGGCACCTGTTTTTGAGGACATGCAGCAGGTACTAAAAGAGTCAAGAAAAATTTGCTACTAGAAAATCATATATCAGCAAATGGAAAAGTGTTTTCTTTTTGGTGCCAACAACATAAGCAGCACCCATTCAGGACTAGTTGTTCTCTGTTTTTAAAGCATTTCTATAAGTTACATCCTAAGGCCTTTCTCTGTCAAGGTTCATTTATCAGCCAGTTCAGCATGTCTACCCTTCGATCCTCCACTTTTAAGGCAGTCTCATGACAAAATGTTCTTCAAAAAGGGTTTTGCATGTGGCCTCTAAGTAAACTGGCGGCCCCTCTTAGGGATTTTAATTCTGTGTTATTGAAGCTAACACTTGCTCCTCTGAAAGAAGGGCATCTGTGTTGTAAGCTCTTATGGTGAGTCAACTTTAACTGACTGAGTACTAATCCTTCTTTCATGCCTAGTGTAGTATCTGAGTTTACTTTAAGTCAAACTACCCATCTTTCCATTTTCTTTTCTGAACATTGAGAAAGAAATGATACTACATACCTTTAATGTCCACAGACAACTCAGGTACTATCTTGACAGAACTAAATCTTTCAGATCATTGACACAATTATTCATTTCTTGTGAAGGTAAGAAGGCACAAGCTGTGTCAGAACAGACTATTTCCAAATGGTTGTCTAAGGCTATTACCTTTTGTTATACTCATCATGACAAATCTATTCTAGGCAGGGTCAAGGCCCATTCTACCAGGACCTTGGCCTCATCTAATGCTTTTTGGAAAGGGCTGGATTCTAGAAGTATTGTAGAACCTGCTACTTGGTCCTCCTTGCATACTTTTACAAAACACTATAAGCTTGATTTCTTCTCTAGGTCTAGATCATGTTTTGCTAGGACCATTCTCCAGGTGCTATTAGACCCTTCTTCTTCCTCCTCCCAAATATAGTTACCTATGGTAATCTACCCATATAGCTAAGTCTACTGCACAGCGATCAGTATGAGGAACATAGTACAGTTGTGTAAGTTGAACTTACCTTAACAGTAGATGCTCTAATGATCACTGCTGCAGTGGTCATTCACACCCCCCATCCCCTTTGTTTTTTGGAGTGTTTTTTTAGGCCAGGGTGTGGCATTCATTTTTTGTTAGTCCTAGTATTGTCCTTTTTGGACTCTGCCTCCCTCTTTCTGTTAGTAGGAAAGTTCGGAAGAGCTGTGCACCAAAACTTGTTTTTTAGTAGTCAGCTCATCTCAAGCTGCTTGACAGTTTGGAGGCATGGTAGGTGCCCTGAAGTTTTTGAAGATGGTTGGTTGTTATATCCTTGGCAGGATATAGCCTATACAGCTAAGGCTACTGCAGCAGTGATAATTCAAACATCTGTTATGGTGAGTTCAGCTTACACAACTGTACTATCTGTGGCATTTAACAAACTTTAGACTCACTCATATCTTTATTCCCTGTACTATAAAGTGGCAACCCACAGTTTCTGCTTTCTTTTTATCTCTGAATTATATGTAAGCCATGATTTACGGCATACTCTGTCTCTGTAAGTAGTCGAGATTGTATCCCATAGGCTGTGAGTATTCTTATCTGTTCTGCCATTCCCTGTCTGGTTGCATTATGTTTTGGTTTCTTAGATCTCAAGGTCATGGTTCTGTCTGCTGGATCCAGGCAGCTGTACAGTGCACCATATTCTGCACTTTTCTGAAACATGTGAAGATTAAACGCCTACATTTAAACTATTGTTGACGGCTGTAAGCTCCTACCTACTCACGCCTTGGATACCTCTCCACCTTTGGTATCCATCTTCTCCACTGTTTCTCTCTTTTTTAACTTGGCATCATTTATCCATATCCTTATCCTTTAATTATGTTCTGCTTCCCAACATGTAATTTTTTTTCAGAACATCGTGCTTTCTTTCCTTAGAAGTTCTCCCTAAGGTTTACTTATTCCTAGGGAAACTACAGTATACATGTTTAAGCCTCCTTCATTCACAGTACTATTTAGCTTACATAGTCCCTAGGTTGGCAAATGCAAAAATACACCTCCTCTTTCAGCGGCATATATGTCATCAGTACATATATTTTGTAAAGGTACGACCACAACAAAACTGAACTGTCTCTGATTTTGATGGACATCCCTGATTTTGTATTAAAGACTGATTTAGTTTCCCCGAAGAAGGAAGAACAAGTCCTCAAGGTGCTATCCAAGGCCAAAACCACTTCTGTGGGGTGGGATAACATATCCAGCTCCCTACAGGTTAGTCTGAAGCATGATTTGTAAGACTACCTATGAGCGTTATTCAATATCAGCCTCAAAATAGGCTTTGTGCCAAATGACTGCAGGAGATCAATAGTCATCCCTTTGCAGAAAGGTGGAGTGTCAACAGACCCAGGTAATTATAGACCTATAAGCTCGACAAGGGTAATCTGTATGACTATGGAAATGGTCACAACAGAATTAATAAATAAGGACATTGGTAACCTACAAACTCGCAACTTAAGCCAGTTTAGATTTGCTAAGGTCAGATCCTGACTACTTACATTGGTTGACTTATTTGAGAAGGATACTGAAGCACTGTATGAGGGCAAAAAAGTACACTGCATATCTAGACCTCAAAGGCATGTGAGACAATCCCACGCTCTAATAATGTGGATATACTCTCCCAGCTAAATGTAAATCCCTATGTAACTCACTGAACAACAATTTGACTCACAAATGGAACCCTGAAAACAGGGTTAGTGGCTCTTTCTCCTCCAAAAGATTTGTTAGTACCGATGTACCCTATGGTTCAGTTCTTGGATGACAACAGATTAGCATTTACTTCTCAGACATCAAAGCAAATGTTAAGGGTTTTGGCTTGCCACGTTTGCAGATGACTGTAACCTTGCTGCCATCATCATCAAACAAATAGCAGGTGTCAAAACCAAGGAATAAAACTAATGCCTACTAATGTATGTTTGTGTCGTTTGGCAAGCATGACCTCCCTTGTAACTATCACACTGACAAGACAAACCTGAAAGCTGATCCAGAAGCTATGGCTCTGGGAACCTATGTCAACAATGATCTACTGTTTGATCACAATGCATCCACTATTGTAAGGAAGTCCTTCTTCATTTTACAGTTCATTTTAAAAGGTATGATGTCCAGGTCCAGAGATCATTCTACATTACTTCACTCTCATTAGACCAATCATTGAATGTAATGTCCCATTCAGTATTTACCTGTCCAAACACTTGTCACAACTGAACTGACCACAATGCTTTCTCATAGGTTTATAGATTTATAGATGAGTACTAGGATAGCTACCATTGTGGACCATTTTAAGCCTAGCCAATTTTCCTCAAAAGTGAGATTCAAACCCTGTAACTTCTGTCTGAAAGGAAAACACCTTAATCATTATGCCCATCCCAAACTCCTTTCTAGGAGACTAAGAATTACATCTAAAGAACATGGTCCACACAATGATGCTCATGTTTACTACAACCAATTTCCTTCCTGTACACCATAACTATTTGGTTTATATATAATTGTTAGGCTAACAACCCAGGGGCCATTTTAAGTCTAGCCATGCTTCCTGAAGGTGAGAATCAAACTATGTATTTTCCATCTGTAAGGCAAATACCTTAACCATTATGCCAAACTCCCCCATCCCCCAAATTATGAACTGTTAGCACAGGCTCACACCAAGTTATTAGTCTGCAGGCTCACTAAAAATGAAGAGAGTAAATCATGAAAAACTATCTAGATAATCTAAAAGCCTTATCCCTCCTCTCCGTATCATAAAGACTACTAAGAGGTGATCTCTGCCTCATCAGTCTCTTTCCTGTCAGACCTGTTACACATTAGCAAGTCCCATGGGAAGGTGAGCATCCATTCAAGGAATCTCAATCTCTTTGCAACATAAACAGAACATGTTGGAGGGATGGTTATGTGTCACAAACAATATTTCTTCTTTGTAATTCTCTTCCATCCCACATAAAACAAAAGTACTTCCCTTACTCTGTTCAAATTCAGAGCCAGTTATTTTACATATATAACACTAATCAAACAGGCATCACCAATGACTCAAGTAAGATTGCTAAAAATGATGAACAGATTATCTTCCAGTGTTGTTACAACTTAGTCTGGGTAGGTTTGAGACAGTGCAGAGGAGGATGGGGAATTTCTGCTTTTATATTTGTGCCATGTTTTTCTCCAGTGCTGTCATTTGATCATCAATTGCCTCCTGGCCAATTGAATCATTCATTTCCCCTTCTCTGGGGGTTGACAGATGACTTTGATGGACTGTTATTTAGGTATCCACGAGGAGTTACTTATTTTTAACCCTAATGTCATGCTGCATGCCCAGCAACATGCCTTAATGTTTTGTGTGTAGCTGACATCAGGGAAGGCATATCATTCACTTTGTGAAAATGACATAGCCCTTCAAGACTGTCATGCCTCCCTTAGGGACCAGTGTTTCTGTTTGGTCTATGGTTGCCAACATACAGTAGCCTCTACCACAGGCAATGACAATTAAGGCCTTACTTTCCCTGTCAGCTCCTGCAGGTGCTTGAACCAGTAATTGAAAATGTGTTGGCCAGGTCATAATCAGAGCTTTATCCCTCTATGCCAATGGAAGTGGATAAATATGTGTTACCATTTATTAACAAAAATGCAGTTGTGGTTTGTAAAGGAAATAACAATGGGAAATACAAATCTCCCAGTGGTATTAGTGGAATAGTTTCTCTTAACAAGAATGTTAAAAAAGGTCTGGAGTTGCTTGGAAGGGGACCCTAATGTAGCTAAAATATAGTATTTTTCCTTACACCCTCTCATCCAGATTTTCAAGGGCTGGCGAAAGCTCACTGACGCCACCGGTACCATAACGCTTCCCAGGGGGCCCTTCTCTCAGGGTGAACCCATTCCAGTGTGCCCTGCCCTTTACAAAGAAAAGAGAACTCTCCCAGGGGCTCCCTCCAGCTTCTCCGGGATTGTTTGCGTCACCGCACTGGATGCAGTGAGGCAACGGTCTCTGCCGCTCTGGATTCGGGGATCTGAACCTGACTCCCTTTTGAATGGCTGAGGGTGATGGAGGCCATTGCCATTCCCTTTGGAATGGAGCTTGCCTATCTCTTAGGACCGACTGGCCCATGTTCAACTGCTGTTCACATGGAACTCTTGTCTACTTCTGCCTTCAAATCTCTCATTTGAATATTTGCTACTAACACCAAGATTTGTACCCAAGGTGGCTTCATCCAGGCTTCAGTGCCACCGTAGTGGCCCTCCTACTCATTGCTGCATAGCCCCCTCAGCTTCCAGCGCCAGTGACAGCCAGGTATGGGCCTGACGATCCAACGCTATCCATTTTCAGGGCTAGTTGATTCGTCAGGTGAGTTGTTACACACTCTTTAGTGGATTCTGACTTCCATGGCCACCGTCCTGCTGTCTATATCAACCAACACCTTTTCTGGGGTCTGATGAGCATCAGCATTGGGTGCCTTAACCCAGCATTTGGTTCATCCCACAGCACCAGTTGTACTTACCAAAAGTGCCTTACTGGGTACTTGCATTCTACGCCCATTTACAAGCCAGTATATTGGGCTTCTTACCCATTTAAAGTTTGAGAATAAGTTGAGATCATTTCAGCCCCAAGATCTCTAATCATTCACTATACCAGATAAAACTGCTTCCACTAAGTACCAGCTATCCTGAAGGAAACTTTGGGGGGAACCAGCTACTAGATGGGTCAATTAGTCTTTTGCCCCTATACCCAGGTTGGATGACCAATTTGCACATCAGGATCACTACGGACCTCCACCAGAGTTTCTTCTGGCTTTGCCCTGCCCAGGCATAGTTCACCATTTCTGGGTCCCACCAGGTACTCTCACAGTCCACCTTCCTGATGGGATGGGTGAGACGGGCAGGCGGTGTGCCCCCTGAATCAGCTGTAAGACTAAACTTATACATGAAACCACAAGATACAAATAGAACACATAGTAACCAAGATGATGTATATAAACTTTTTCAAACAGTAAACATGAAAAGGGAGCAGCTTCACTACTTTGTTTTTCTGTTCATAGATGCTTGTAGGACTTCTTTATAAGAATTATACAAGTCCAATCTTTCAAACGGAAACTTAACCATTCAATTAACCTTTCTGCTCATGTTTGTTAGAAAGTGTGAAAGAGAACATTGACTATTAGACTTTAAACCATCCTTAAATGTGTAGTAAAATGGAGGGATTGTCCATTATCCATCTGGAAATGTCATAATATGTCTGTATTTTTGCCAGAAGGAAAGGGATTGCCTACCAGTCAACTAATTAAAAAAAAATTTCCTACACAAAGCAATGTTTTTATAGGAGAAAGAATTCTCATGATCAGAATCTTGATACCCATGAAAGTAAATTAAATCATACAGAAATCAAACTCTTTACTAGAAGAATCCAAGAAAGGCACTCTTTTCTTTTTTATCCTCCTGAGCATTTTCAGGTTTCTGCAATACACCATGTTTCTTTGTTATATTCAAACAACGGTGATAATCCAACAAAAACAGCAATGTAAGTCCCTGTTATTTAAACAATGCCTCCTGTAATATACTATAATACATTCCTGCAGAAATCTTATAATCAAAGGAAGGCTGCAGTAAACCAGGATCCAAACAGAATGAAATGATCGTTTGCCTGAAGGTTCTATATACATCTTCCATTAAAAACCTTTAATTTACTTCAAGCCAAAGGGGATGCCAACATGTACCAACAAAGTGCTACTGAGGTCTCTTCTTTTCTTTTAACTTCACTAATTTTGGTATAGAGAGTTGTAGCACTTTAGAAGATGACTTTGTTTTGATAGTTATGTAAATCAGAGCAGTAGGTAAGTGAATAGTCATCCTGGGCAATCCCAAATTTGAAGAGCAATTAAAATAAACAAATAAATAAAAATCTTCCAAACTTCAGTACTGTAGAAAATGTGCTCACTCACTCATACAGCCCACAACTGCTGAATACTAGCATTCATGCTAAATGAATGCCAACAAATTCCACTTTCAACCAATTATTGCAGATCACATCATTCTTAACAGCTTACGTTTAAATCATTCTATAAATATGCACTCCACTATCCACCCCTTCAGTAAGTTTAAAGACCTTATCAGCTCCTCCATAACATAATAATTCCTACATTTAACTTTACATATTGCCACCAGTAACTATACAACTTTTCACAGATTACGTAACCAGAGACTCGGCTCTGAAACTGATTTTACTAAAAACAGAGATTTCTTATATTATGTGACTATTTTGCTAAAACCAGCCACATCTTGGAGATGTTACCCATTTCTCAGTTGTAATAGTCCCAGGGTAGACTGTGTTGTTTAGGTAAGGTGCAGGAAAGTATAGCCCCTCACAAACATGGGGACTGTTTAAAGCAACCTAGTTCACATATTATCTACGGTGTTCACTTGAGTTGACAATACCTTTAGATATGCCAGCTGGGACATCTTCAGTGACATGGTCTTAAAAGGAGTGTACCAGTTCACATGACACCACCTGTGTCTCTACCACCTCTAAGCTTCTCTTTAGTTCTGCAGGGAATGTCTATCTACTACTGTACATCTATGTTAAATCTCAATTCTGTTTTCTGTGCCCCACTTTGTAAATGTCTTCTCTTTCTTCTCATATAAGCTAACAAACAAAAAGCATTTAGTGTAAGCTGTGACATCTCATTTCACCACAGGTTGTCCAACATTTTACAGGTCTACTCAGTTTTCAGTGAATAAAAGTTCAAAATACAGACATTTTAATAAAGAGTAGCCTAAGCAAATATTTAGCTACTGTCCTACTGCGATATATCAAGTACTAATAATACCTGTATGTTAACTAGGTAGGCTTACTGGATGCAAAGTCCCTTTTCAGGGGCAACCTCAAAGCAATGCCTTGTTAAGTGATTTGCTCAATGTCATACAGTAGACAAATGAGGGGTTTGGGAATCAAACCCTCTATCACAGGGCCTATAGTTTACAACCTTATCCACTTTACCAACTGCCAGATATTGATAGTATCTCCAATATTTTTGGAAAACTGATCACTAGGCAACTTCTTATCTGGAAAATAGAGCAACAACCTGTTTCCCATCTCAGTTTTATAACAATAAAAAAAAAACATTCATTAAGGCTGTACTATTTTCAATGATCACAGAAAGAGCAATATTATATAAAAATGCTAACTTACTATGGCAGCCATAGTTAATCTTGCAAAGATCACAAACTTGCATGCCATGTTCTTCTAATATAACATATTTGGCAATGATTTTCTACCCCTTAATCATTGTTTGGTTTCAGTATTATCTGTATTGCAAGAGGAAAAAAAATATTTGCAAACTTTTCTTTGCTGTATTTTATCACCTCAGCATCATTTATTCACTGACCTCAGTTAAGTTTCCTGCTTGTAAACAGTACTGGTACTTCACCTGCTTCCTGTTCTTCTTAGTGGCAAGCTGATAACCACTCTGCTATGTAACTACCTCAGGTAGAGTAGTTATCGGTTTAGTGCTAAGCTGATAACAACTCTGCTATGTAACTACCTCAAGTAGAGTGGTTATCAGCATAGCCCTAGGTTGATAACCACTCTGCTGTATAACTACCTCTGTCAGAGTGGTTATCAGATCAGTGCTATGTTAACAACCACTCTGCTATATAACTACCTCAAGCAGAGTGGTTATCGGCTTAACGCTAAGTCGATAACCACTCTGCTATGTAACTACCTCAAGTAGAGTAGTTATCAGCTTAGCACTAAGTCGATAACCACTCTGCTATATAACTACCTCAAGAAGAGTGGTTATCAGCTTAGCGCTAAGTTGATCTTCTTCTTCTTTTGGCTTTTTCCTGGTTAGGGGTCGCCACAGTCGATCACCTGTCCGCTCATGATTGGCAGTGGAGTTTTTAACATGTCGAGTTGCCAGCCCAGTGCCCAACCTTACACAGAAGGCACACACATGCACAGACTCATGCCTAGGGTCAATTTAAAGTGTCCAATCCACTTACAGCATGTCTTTGGGATGTGGGAGGAAACCAGAGCACTGGGAGGAAACCCATGCGACCACAGGGAGGACATGTAGACTCCGCACAGAAGGCACCCCAGTCGATGATCGAACCGGAGAACCTCTTGCTGTGAGGTGGCAATGCTAACCACTGCACCACCGCAGCTGCCCCTTAGCGCTAAGTTGATAACCACAGTTATGTAACTACCTCAAGCTAATGCTGGCACTGTCCCTCAACATTATTTTATGCTCTATCTCTCTAATTTGTGGGCCGCTGGTTTGTAATGCATATATACATATACAAGCTGGAAGACACTTGTCTTGTGCACTCTTCTTAATAAATATCACTCCCTTACTTAACTCATTCTATGTATTTCTCCAAATTATGTTTACTCATTAACACATTCAGATGCTCATATAACATCATAACTTATAAAATGACCTTTTCCAGAATTCAGCAAGATCTATAAGCACTTCAGTTTCTTTACCCATTCAGTCTTAGGACTATTAATGTGCTGGCAGGATCTTACTAAAATTAAGTAGACAAATAAATGCACATTACTGAGTCATTGTATAGGACAAAATTTCTTCTGAAATTCGGGAAGAATTTATTCATTGCTTATACTTTTACTACATGAAAACCACTTAGTCCAAATATATAGCCTGTATACTATTTCTTTCTATCATTCAATCTTATGACTTAGTTTTACATTATATAGTTTTCTTACAGGGCATGCACACATTAGGCTAGGTTTTAATAAAACGATTACCAATAACAATACAATTAAGCATCTCAACAGTAGTTTTTTTTTAATTATATTGAAAAATGCAAGGCCAACAGAAAATTTTAGCACAAGGTAAAATAATTCAAGCTTTTTGAATGACACCTGGTTGTAAACATGATGCCAAAACCTTTGAATATCTGACTTGGCATTAGAAATATTATATCTGGGCCCTTTGTTTAAAAAACGTAACGTACCTTGCAGTAGAAAATTGTAATCTTTAACACGAGATTAAGTATTTTTCACAAAAATCCTCCAACATAATCCAAGACACTTACTGTTGTTTCTCTTACAAATGTCTCAAACCAATAATGTAATCTCACATTTTGCAGGTTGTTCTTGAGGTCAAGAAACTATTATGTCTGGACAAGTTTGATAAAGTTTTCAGTACTTGCTGTGGTCCTCTCTAGTCTTCTTTTAAGGACCTTCAAACTGTCAGCAATGCCCATGTGCATTTTAGGCTGCGTTATCATCAGACACCTTCAGTCTGTTAGAAATAAATTATTTGCAATGCATTCAAAGTTGTAACCTACAGTGCACTCATCTACTTCAGGTAAAAAAAATCAAAAAAAGCATCTATCATCATCTTCCATTTAATGCATCAGTTCTACAAGTCATTCCCTCATATTAAATGCCTTTGCTGGTCATTCTTATATTCATAGGTTCATTGGTAGGTACTAGGCTATCGGCCCAAGGGCCTACGCAAGCCTAGTCAACAAGGTTCCCTGGCTTACGCCACCCAAGAAAGTTATTTTCCTGTGCCACTGACGAGCAGAGATACAGAAGTGATCCCCGGGGTGTATTTCCTATTTCCCATCCACTCATCAAGATTTTTCTTGAAGAGTGCTAATGAAGAACTTTGTTTGACATAGATGGGTAGCCTGTTCCAGAGTATGGGAAGTCTCTGGGATAGGAATCTATCCCTCCAGCATGTCTTGTTTATTGTGGTGACAAGGTTTAGGCCCCTAGAGCGTGTAGCTCGGAGGGATTGGGATTTCTTTAGGTGTAGCATATCCAACAGCTCTGGGTTTGACATAGCTTTATATGTTAGGCAGAGATCACCTCTGAGTAGGCGATATGCTACGGAGTAAAGCTGGAGTTTTTTGAGGTGGTCAGTGTAGGGCATTTGTTTGAGTCCAGTAATCCTCTTTGTGAGGTACTTCTGTGGCCTTTCCAGCTGCTGCAGGAGTCTTGTGAGGTACATTCCAAAAGGGGCATTGTACTCTATAATGGGTCTAATGAGTGATGAGTAGAGGGTAACGATGACCTCTTTTTTCCTGGATGAGAACCCTTTTATGATGAGGTGTGTCACATAGAAGGACTTCCTGACTACTTTGGCGATGTGACTATCAAAGGAGAGACTACTGTCCACCTGGGTCCCAAGGTCTTTTATCACGCATTCCGTGTTAAGTAGATTGCTGCCTATGTGGTAGTTCATGGGTACAGAGTTTTTACCAAAGGGGATGACACTGCACTTTTTGGCACTGAGCTTGAGGCCATGGCTCTGACACCAGGCATCTGCCTCAGTGAGGCCCTTCTGTAGGATGTTCACATCATTTGGGGTCTTGACTATGGCTCCTAGTTTGCAGTCATCTGCGAACTTCATTAGCCAGAGGCCTTCTGTGTTAGCCTGTACTTCAGAGAAGTAGATACCAAACAGGAGCGGTCCCAGGACAGAACCCTGTGGTACTCCAGTTGTCACTGGTTTGACGTCAGATTTGGTGTCTGCAACTTTTACAGTGTGGGTTCTGTCAGTGAGCCAGTTGACAACCCATCTTGTGACGTAGGGATTTATGCCTAGTTTATTGAGTTTAGCTATAATTCCAGAATGGGGGATGGTGTTGAAAGCCTTGGCGAGGTCAAGATAGGCTGTGTGAACCACTTTACCCTCATCTATGGCTTTAGTGACTGCCTCAAAGAAGTCGATCAGGTTCAGCAGGCATGATCTGCCTTTCACAAACCCGAACTGGGTGGGATCCAGAGTTTGGAGGTTACCAATGTCTTTGTTTATGAGTTCCATGATGATGCATTCCATGGTTTGCAGACCAGGCTCGTCAGGCTAATAGGTCTATAGTTCCCGGAATCAGTGGTGGCTCCCCCTTTGTGGAGTGGGATAACTGTTGCTGTGCACCATTCGGTGGGTACAAAGCCTGATGCAAGGCTATTATTGAACATGGTGCTTAAGTGGGGAGCCAGTTCATTCTGAAGTTCATGTAAAATGCAGCCTGGGATGTTGTCCAGTCCCATGGATGCTGTGTTTTTGGCTTTAGAGAGTGCAGCTTTCACCTGCGTAGTTGTGATTACAGGGACTCTGCATTCTTCCTGTATAGATATGGGCCCTTTAGGGGGGGGGGTAAAGTTAGCACTGAACCTACCTGCCAGGATGTTGGCAATATCAGTTGGTTCTGTAATTTTCATGCCTTTGTGCTGTAACTAAGAGCAGATCTGGGTGTTGCCATTGAGATTCTTGACATAGCTATAGAATGCTTTGTGGTTGTCCTTGGAATTAGTGGCAATTTTATTTTCGTAGCTAGCTTTGGAGGATTTTATAAGGGATCTCAGCTTCTTACTGAGGCTGACCAGGGAGCTCCTCCACTCATGGGATTTTACTCTCTATTGCAACAGTTTCTTCCTTCTGTTGTACATTTTGTTTATGGCAGGGGACCACCAGATTGGCTTCCTTTTTTTGGAGGATAGCATCTTGGTTCTGTTTGGAATTGCATGATCCATGCACTCATGTAGGTGCTTACAGAGCGCATTTGTGTAGGATTCAGCAGTTGTAACTGTATTGTCCATCTGCATGGGTGTCATGAAGTTCACTACTTCTGTCTTAAGAAGCATGAAGTTGGCTTTGGAGAAATTTCTTACTGTGGTTTCCTTAATGGGGGGTGGGGGTGGGATGTGGATATCAAGGGTGATTAGCTTATGGTCGGATCGGACCAACGAGGAGTTGACTTCAGGTGTGGAACACCGGTCACTCATGTTGGTAATGACTAGGTCTAGGATATTGTTGCCCCTGGTGGGGGTGTGGATAAGTTGATCTAGGGCATTGGAGTTTATGAATTCCAGAAAGCGTTGTGTTAAGGAGTTAGTACATGAGTAGTTTTCCCAGTTAATGGTGGGGTAGTTGAAGTCGCCCATTGTTAGGGTGTTTGGTTGAACCCTAATATTTTCCAGTACATCAAGAAAACAGGAGTGGGAATCCTTGGGCATGGTGGGGGATCTGTAGCAAGCTACAATTTGGATTGCAGTTTTGCCAAGAGTTAGTTGCACTTGGATAACCTCGGATGCATTATGCTGAGCAACTAGCCTGGAGGTGTGGATATCCTTAATGAATATGGACACACCCCCACCTTTGGTGTTTCACTCCAGGTTAGATGGCCTAAAAGTGTGGTATGAGTTATAGCCTGGTAGTGCAGGGGTGCTCTCTGGAGCTTTGAACCAGGTCTCAGTCACTGCACAGATATCAATGTTCTCCATTTTAAGGAGTGCCTCGAGTAAGTGCATTTTGAAATTTAGACTTCTAGCATTGAGTAGCATTACCCTCAGTTTTTGCTTGCCTGTTCCTGTTATGGTGGTGAATTTGTTACTTGAACCCTGCCTACAAAAGGCACTATAGGGGCAGCAAGAGCCTTAGCCAGTATCTGGAATCCTAGGGGCAACAGGTGCAGGCCATCTGTGGCAAAGCATCGTGGTCTGTCGACCATGTCATCCCAAGCAGACAGATACTGGATCCCCTTTGAATGACACCAGAAGCTTAGCCAATTGTTGAAATCAATCATTTTGTCCTTATACTGCGGTATCATTCTGGGCAATGGCAGAATGCTACTCAGGGCTAGGGTCATACCTGCCTGGGCTACAAGATCGCAGAGCTCTTCCATGTCTCTTTTCATGTAGTCCAGGGAGGTACGTCTCAGGTCATTCACACCAGCATGGACAATGACAGAGTCATATTTGTACTTGTTGTGGAGTGACCTGAGTGGGTGGGTTATGTGGCGAATCCTGGCACCTGACAGGGAGCTGACAGTAACCTTCTCCTTGTTTAGCCTGGTGAGTGGGACATCAGTGTGCCTGACTATAGAGTCACCTATGACTAGTGTGTTGGGTATGTTGTTTTGCCTTATTGGCTGTGTTTGAGTGGCACACTGAATCTGTGGGCTATGTGTCATTTGGGTTGTGTTGGGGGATGAAGGTTGCTTGTGTTTCTGCTTTGGAGGTCTCTGTTGCTTAAGCAGATTATTACTGAGAGCCTCCGCAAATGTTTTTTGAGTTTCTATGTGTGGATTTTGGTGGTGTAGACGTAGTGAGACTATGTGATGAGTGTGGTGTGGTGCAAATGTTTACCTTCTCCTCATGACTGTCAGGTTCAGTTTTGGTTGGTGAGAGCTACCTGCAGTTTGGCTAGATAAGTGCATCTCTCACAGGTTGTAGTGTTGGGTGGTAGGAGGAGAGGGTTGTCTGTGTACATGAGGCAATTTCTACATTGCGCCAAGATGCCCAGATTCATCAGACAGACAGGAGAGAAAACTGGGAGCTGACCCTTGGACATGCCTGAATAAAAAAACTATTTTCCTCTAGATAAGTGAGGAAAGTGAGTACAAGAGCTGTTTTTCTCAACGCCAGTGAGAAAAGTAAGTACAAAAACTGTTTTCCTTTAGGTAATGAGTAAGACTGAGTGCTATAGTAATTAGTAGCTTATTTAGTGCTTACAAGTTCTGAACAAGTGCTGAGTATGAAGAAGCAAATTTAAGTGCTAAAACCAAGAATCTGTATCTGCACTAGACGAGTTACAGGACAGAAACAAGTGCAAATGCGGGCTTTCAAATCAGAAAGTTGAGAGAGCTGGAAGACTGCCCAAACGGCCAATAATTACAAATTCTGGGCCAGAACCACTCCTTATGTGGTAGACAGGTTACCTAATGCTTACCACTCCCACTGATAAGCTAGAAGGCTTCCCTCCAACACAGAAAGTCTTGGGGGGCTCAGAAGCTTACAAACAGTCCTGGATACAGCAAATCTGTATCTGGAACACTAGGTACAGGAAAGGTAGGAAACAGGCTACAGTTATTTTTTTTTTGTTTACAGAAAAGTAGCAAAAACAGTAGTAAAACAATTCACGTGCAGTGCAAGCTAGCACACATGAGTATGTAGCAATATTAGACCACACACAGTTTGAAAAATGCAATTAAATTAAAAAGGACTAAAAGCAAGTGCAGAAAGGGTTTATTAGGTAGAATGCGTTAAAGTGATGGGACTGGGGGAGTGTCCTAGATCAAATCTACAGTGGGGCGGGCACTGCAAAAGCACCAAATTTAAACTACAAACCAAAAACAGGGAGGGTGGGGAAGACAGTTTCAGCAGAGATTTGAACAACCACTAATAGTATAAACTATAAAACCAAAAAAATATACTCAGCTCTGTATATTTGCAGATCAGACTCTCAGAACAGTGAGACAACAGATATCTAAGCAACAATTAAACTCTATAATAAAGAAAACTATACTCAGCTCTGTATATTTGCAGATAGTCATGTAAGGCTGTCTCTCAGAACACAGGTTCCAATTTAAATGCAGGCTGTTATTAACAGGTCAAATTAAGGGAACCTTGAGTTAGGTAACACACAAGCTATAAAAAACAGTTATATCAGCTGAAGACAAGGCATAAAATGGGGGTGGGGTGGGAAGACAGTTTCAGCAGAGATTTGAGCAACCACTAATAGTATAAACTATAAAACCAAAAAAATATACTCAGCTCTGTATATTTGCAGATCAGACTCTCAGAACAGTGAGACAACAGATATCTAAGCAACAATTAAACTCTATAATAAAGAAAACTATACTCAGCTCTGTATATTTGCAGATAGTCTTGTAAGGCCGTCTCTCAGAACACATGTTCCAATTTAAATGCAGGCTGTTATTAACAGGTCAAATTAAGGGAACCTTGAGTTAGGTAACACACACAAGCTATAAAAACCAGTTATATCAGCTGAAGACAAGGCAGAAAATGGGGGTGGGGGTGGGAAGACAGTTTCATGAGAGATTTGAGCAACCACTAATAGTATAAACTATAAAACCAAAGTGGAATAAAACCGTGCTTCAACTCCTCTTTCAGATACTATGCTATTGTGTCAGATTTCTTAGCAGTGTATAACAAGATCTCATAGTTCACAGATTCTTAAATATGAATGACCTTATGATCCACTTGTTCTCTTACTCTATTTTAAGGATAACCGCAGATTAGCGAATACATTTGGAAGCACTGTTCTGAGTTCTTGATGGTTCCTGTGGATTGCAGCACTGTAAAGAAACACTCCTGACAAGAGCTGACTGTTTCAAAGGCTAACCCAAGACTAAAAAACAGATGCCGTTTATATTTCATCTTCAATTATGTCATACTAAGTGGTTTATAGCAGTTATACATTATGAATGTTTCTACAAAAACACCTTCTTTGCCTGCTGCTCTGGTCAATGTTTGCAAACCAAAGAATAATTTTTAACTCACCGGATGCTGTCTCCCCACTTTCAACAATTGTATTAAAGACTATGTATTAAATGCCTCTTTCTTTTTATTTTGTCACCTTGTCCTTGTTTCTGTCTTCATTTGTCAAAGCATTTCCTTTCTATCTCTTTAAACTGAAAACCTGAACTCTTTTAAAACAAGAAGTAATAACTACTGCAGTAAAACATTTTTTTTTATTAAATTTACTACAGTTCTGGTATAGGACTCCATCTTTCCTATAGCTAATCCCTTTATCAGAACTTGATCCTGTGATGGACAACTGATAACTGAAAATCTGTTTAGATGGGGGCTGTTTCACCGAAACTTTCCAAACTTTTACAACTTTCTCTGAGGTTTTGGACACAACAGAGTTCATTTTAACAGACAGGGTTGCAGAGATTATTCCCTGAATGACAAGAGGACCAAAGTCTGCCAACAAAAAAAAATTAAAAGTTCAGAATAATCAGTAATTTGTTTGGGGCCATTAGTTATTGATGGGGCAACCATATGTCAGTCTATACTGCTTAATGTCTGTCACTGTGAGCTATTGTTACACTTATGCTGCATTGCTGACTCTCAGCAAATAAAAGTTACAGCATACTTGCACCTAACATATTCTCAGATATTTATTTTTCAAAATGCACAAGGTTGTGTCAGTGCACAGGTGGGCAGTGTGTCCAGTTTGAAATGCGTAACCTTGGTTCTTAAAGGTACTTTATTTTACGTGTGGAAACTTAAATAATGTTTGCATAAGATGATTGATATACATGTTATATTATCTACATCAATAAAGGTCTAATGTCTACATCAGGCTTGAACTTTTCCAATGTCTTAAAAGGCAGTTGTTAAATTTAAGATGAACATTATAGAAAATCAAATTTAAACATAGCTTAATTTATATTCCCTGTTAGCTACGATAATCTCATGTCTTATCATTTGCTACTGATGTCATACACATCAAAATAAAACATGTTTATCTGCCAAGTTTTCCTATCACAACTGCTCGCACCCCTATTTAACATGATACCACAGTGATTAATAACAAATTGTGGTGTTACAGGAAAGGCTTAAGATTTCAAGTACGGATTAAACTCCTGCTGTGGATAAGCTCAAATGGAAATATTGTGGAACCTACAATGTGATTATGCAGGTTTACACACTTTATTTCCTGGAAAAAATCAAAATACAGAGCGTATGAAGTGAATCCCAAAAAGATTTGTAGTAATTATTGTTTACCTAACTTTAAATCTAAAGCGTATGTATAAATGTATATAGAGTTTTGATCACAACTCTATTAGTTTATGGTACTAGTAATTACCGTATGTATTTGACCTGGATGCAGGTACCCATATACACTAGTTTGGGTTTGTATTAATAAGCAAAAAGTAGCTAAGGGGAACATAATGTTATGTCACAAGTGAAGTACCTCATCAGAAATGTTTAGATGCTGAGCATTGCACAACAAATTACTTTTAATATGTGTCATTGTTATTTAATCTCCCCTATTCAGAAATAAAAATCTGCCATGGATAATCAGCAATGTAAACGGAATAAGCAAGTCACTGAGAGACCCCAGTTATAAGAATTACTAAACTTCATTGGCAGTTGACAGGAAGACACGTGGTGTTAGTGAAAGCCACTGATGGTGTGCGCAGAAAGCAACTTGTCTGTGTTTATGGATTTGTACTCCAGCTGTTATGAGTTTGTATGATCCCAGTTGGCAGAAGAGCAGTAGTTATTACTGGGTGGGTGCAGGGAATAGTGGGAGAGCAGAAAGAAAATGGAAACCAGAAAAAACACATGGCACCATGACAAACCATTTCAAGTGTTGTATTGTGGAACACTGAAAGGAGTGCAAACCTTCAGCAAAAGTTTCAAAACTGTACGGAATGGATCATGGCATACAGCTTATTACTCATTCATAACCTATCATGTAAGATTGTTTGTAATAAATTCTTAGATGTAATATACAACTATTAATAGCAGTAGTGTTTGCAAATAAAGAAAAGCAACATTCTTATTTTGTAGAATTTCCCAGTACATCTTAAAAGGCTAATAATAAGCAGTTGGTGAAGTGCAATACAACATATCCCACTCAGGTAGAGGGCTCCCATTCTATGCGATACTTTATGTAAGATGTACCTTGCCATATCATATTCCAGTATTATACTTCAATTTGTTCTTCAAAACGGTAAGTATAACTGTTTTAACTGCATGTGATACAGTTGTTTACTGTATGACAGAGCAATCACTTGGCCAGACTGCATTCATAAATAAGTATGGAACAGATTTCTGTGCATCCCAGTTAAAAAATGCAAATACAAACAAACAAATGAATAAAGAAACACTCAAAGCATGTAGCATACTCTGGTTACAGCGTTAGGCTCTCTCTACATATTCAACCCCCCCAGATTTTAATTTATGAAGAATGCAACCACAGTTCAACATTAATTTACATAATGCTGCTTTGGAGGTACACTGCAAGTATTATATAACATTCTGGTTAATCCTTTCTTTAAACATTTTATGATGCCATCACTCTATGGTGCACAATCTAGTTTTTCAGTAGTGTTATCTTTTATAGTTCTGAGCTGTACAATCTACATGGGGGACATTGCTTGCTTGATTAATTTCCTTGTTCAGTACAATTACTGCTTTGAGATTTCTAGATTAATCAGTGCAGTTCTGAAACATGAAAATTCTGGGCAAGACACTTCAAGATATATTCACATTCAGTTTGGAGTTTCCTGCACCTCTCCATTGTTAAATGCTTTAAAAGAAAGCCATGTTACTCCTTTTCATACTAGAAGACGAAGTTTAAACAAACTTTCCATCTTACTGGTATTGTAAGATACAGGCTGCATTCCGCTTTACACATAATTATAAAAGGGTTTGCCATCAAAACTGTGAGTGAAGGTTCACGGGGATGTTGAAATTTGGCTGGCTGAATCTGTGTTGTTGAACCTTCATTTCTGTGAGTCCTGGTTCAGCAAATGCACTGCCCAGTCACACATATGTGGTCATCCTTATGACAAGAGACTGCGGTACAGTGTGGAGCAGGAAATTTTCCCTTTTCCCCACTGTAGTGCAATCTAAGAATTGGAATATGTAATATGCAGGGGGGGGGCAGGGGGGCTTGCCCCCCAGCACAATAGTTACAGCATGCGTTGTGCAGTGTCCTAGTTACATCACGTGATGTGCAGTGTCTGACTGCAGTCTACAGAAGTCAAGAAAGGTCGAATTCACTTAAGGAAGTGTGTTTGCAACATTCTGACCTTTTCAACATTCCGTTTTGAACATGTGCTTCAATATTTCAGGCAGGAATTTATTTTGAATGTTGACCGATAGTAAACCTTATAAAACACTGTATCAGATCTCTGTCATGCTGTTTATATCCTTGTTTAAAATTCTTTTGCAAATACAGTAATTTCTTATAGAACTTAAATGGCCAAAAGACATACCTCTCAACCTCTTAGTACAAGAAATCTGGGCAAAGCCAGACACAATGGGGGAACAAATACCCAAAAATATGGACATATTTTAAATATTGCTCTTATAAACTTAGAAAGTTGGTAGAGTAACAGGGTTTATTTTAACATGCATTTGCTAAAGGATTTGAAGTCTGAAACTCAAATGTATGCAATTATTTAGTGACTTCAATCATCAGATCATCCCAGTCATTTGCCTGAAAAACACAAATTTTATGAAAACAGACCAAAATATGAGCCAGAAATCTGGATATTCTGCAAAAATCTGGACAGTTGAGATGTCTGCCCGAAAGAATATGAAATAATGCTGGCAGTTCCAAAACAGCACATGACAAAAATCAGAAGAGCTAATTAAGCAAACAATAATGACGTAATTGAAAAAATTTTGTGTTGTGTTGTGTATTCTAGATGGTACTTTCCTGCAAACAAAAACATTGTTCTTTTAAACAATATTAGGGCTGGGGTAAATGTGGATTTTCAATCACATATAAATAAGACAATGTAATTAACATACAAGCCTAGTATGGATAACACTTACTGTAGTGCAAAAAATACTGTGACATGAGATTGTCATAAATTTGCAAGTAATGTTATAAGATAGTGTACAGGATCCAATCAGCTATCTTTTTAAATTGTACTTTTCAAATGAGCTTGGAATGATATTTTCAACAGCATGGCACTCTGTGAGCTTCGTTATGCCCCCACTATGGCACCCCCATGTCTAGTTATAACCTCTATGGATTTCAGGGCTTATGTCTCAACCTCTTAGCACAAGAAATCTGGGCAAAGCCTGACATAATGAGGGGACAAAAGCCCAAAAACAGAAACACATTTTAAATATTGCTCTTACAAACGCAGAAAGTTGCTAGAATAACAGGATTTGTAAAATAATGCATTTACTGAAGGATATGAAGACTGAAACTCAAACAGGCGCCATTATTTAGTAATGTTAACCCTTAGATCAACCCAGTGATTTGTCAAAAAAACAAAATTTGTATGAAGAACAAACCAAAAATATGAGGCACAAATCTGGACATTCAGTGAAAATCTATACAGTTGAGAGGTATGTTTCAGGGTCATCAAGGTTCCGAATTGGCGATTGAATTGGACACATTGTGTGTTGAAGCCCAGAGGTACAGGGTAGTGCACATACATGGCAGCTTTACAGAATTATTGTTCTACTCCCCCCTCCCTTAAATGTAAGCATCTGTATATAGGTTAATGTCTTCCCAGAGGCATGTTTTAGGGCTGTCTCCTCCCTGCACCCTAGGACAATGATGCCACTCAGTCTATTCTGTACAACTAGCCTAACAGCCATTCTATGCACCTAGTCTAACATCTGTTCTGTGCCCTTGTTTCCACTAGAACTGCAGAAGGATCCCTGACTCCACTGACATGTCACTTTAAACTTTATCCCTGAAAAGATGCAAAAAGGCAAAGACTTGTCATTTCTCCAGTCACCCTGCCAGTTCCAGCAAGCACACAAACAACTAAACAAATTCCATCTTTAGAAAGAGCTGTAGGTAAGGATATGAAGATTATCACCACACAAATTTGGGATTCAGGAATACTACATTGCAGGAAGATAAAGTAAGGACACAAAAATCATGGAAATTCCACAGCCTGAAGGCAAAGCAGTTGTTAAAGCAGCCAAACCATCTCATATAACTGTTCAAGGGGAAAGATGGAAACCTGTACAGGAGAAATTGAGGGCATTTCTACATGACCAACAAATCAAAATTCAAAAAGGAAGTATTGATACCTTTTCTGTTGCAAGAAAACTGAGAGAATTGTGATAGACAGGACTTACTGTAAAAGAGACATGAGTCTTCAGGAAAGCTGTACGACCCCAAAATAAAGACTAGCTCTGTGTAGGCTTTGTGCAAAGCCTACATGGAGTTTACATGTGTAAGCGGTGAACAGCAGTGATCATTGCATAGTCATGCTGTGCACCATATTTAAACTTAAATAAGCGAGGTTTCATGGCTGGCAACAGTGTTGCCAGCCAAGAAACCATGGAAGCATAGATGGATAGCAACTCTGTTTAAATAAGAGCACTGGAGGTCTCCAGTTTTTCCTAGAATGCCACAACAATCATCAGGGTTTAACAGATAGTTCTCAATCTCTTAGTGCAAGACATCTGGACAAAGGCCAATGTAATGGGGAGACAATGACCCAGAAATAGGGACATATCTGAGATATTTGCTGTTTAGAAATGTGCTATAATAAACAAGGGTTTGTGTTAACATACATGATCTGAAGGATTTGATGTATGAAACTAAAATGTATGTAATTATTGAGTGACATCAGTCCTGAGATCATCCCAGTGATATTGCTGAAAACTACAAATTTGATAAGGAACACATCTGGACATCCTGGGAATATCTGGACAGTTGAGAGGTATGATTGTTAAATATATGGTCCAAACACAGTACAGGACAGTGTATCTACAGTGCAGATTATTGTGAAATCCCATTCCTGGCATTCTGTACCAAAGCTGTATAAATGATCTGTAAGGGTACAGGGACTGCCATGTAAATTAAACCCTCAGAGGGAAGTGTGTGTATTGAATAGGGGCACAGAGATGACTTGCAGGAATGAACACAGGGAAAGATGACAAGTAAAACAACCTAATGTACAGCAGATGAGGGCATGTCAATGGAAGACCGTTGTTGCAGCCATACCAATCACATATCAGTCTGGCACAGTATAGACTGCACAGTGAAAATGTGTATTATGTGACTGTCACACAAGGTGACATAACAATGGAGAGGATGCCTGTGTGAGATAAGCATCCTTACACAAGTAATGCAGAGGACATCTACCAGAGATGTTACATACAATTGGGGTAGACTGCATATTGTGAAGCACAAACTGATATGCCCGAATAAGAGAGTAATCTCAGCAGAGGTATTCAGCAAGTGGGACATGGGTAAAGGCTCATGGACAACATTAAAAGAAGCAATCTCAAGCATGGACAATATCAGAATAAAACCAACAGTAATTCCATGCCTCTGGCATAACATATGTGATTTAGAGCTATCAGAGATGGTTCTGCACAAACACACTTGTAGATCTATTATGATACGTCAGCATTCTTTGGGGTAATTATGCACACTGTCCAGGCATGGTAACATCTGCTGGAGGTGGTAGCAGGGACACTGCTATATCTGTATGTGATATTATGGTCAATATAGATTAGTTCACTGGTGTGCATAACATAAATATATGGCACAATCCACACTGTCATGAATGCTACCCATGCCATTAATGTTGTCAAACACCCATGTCTGCTCTGTGTGCATCACCAGAACAGGTAGCACACATGCATTTGGTGTAATAACTTGATTGGCGTTCCACACTATCAGATAGTCATGTATATTCCCCAGAAAGAATACCCAGGTATGTGTGACAGATCACAGTGACAAAGGTGGTTCACTTTAGTTTCACATCACTGGAAGATGTATAGGGAGACACATGAAGAAGGGTGCATTGTATTCAGTTATTGATGTGATGAAGGCTGTGAACTATGGAGGTATTATGGCCTTTGATGTGGATGTCCTTCACATACTCAGTAGTTGTGCTCCATACAAGGGAGTAGTCAGCACTGAAACCACATGCTGGTAGACGTTCCACTTACCATCTACCCCAGGATACAGGTCACATACCTCTTAGTCTGATTACAGGGTGTGATGTCTACATTTTACTTGGCTTTTGTGCTTGATTTTTTGATGTAACAACCCTCCATGTTTTCCTGTCATTGCAGGTGTTGTCATGGATGTGGCAGCAATCTTTGGTGTGTGTTGATGCTGTATGTATTATACTAATATCACAGTTGGAGTCAATGACTGCCCACAATCTGTAGTCCTTCAGTCAGCTGTTTGAACACAGGATGTGTTTGTCATCTGTGATGTCCATCACGTAAATAATGGACAGGAAATGGCCTAGCAAACAGCCCTGATGTACAGACCTGAGATATAGGTCATTTCACACATGTGAACATATTTAGATCCCACATATGTGATACAGTGGTCTACCCACTTGGTGATATAGATGTAAATGGCCACATCTGACAGTGTTAAGTGAAAACCTCAGTGTGGATTTGTGTCAAATGTCTTAGGATTGTCAAGTTCAAAAGGATGATAGTGTTGTCATCATGCATGCCCTCAATGACCTCTTTGAGGACACCTAACAGATGTAACACACATGATGTAGCATTAGCAATTCACACGTCTGTTACACACAGCCAAGATATCACTAGTGCCTATTTAGAAAAGGTCCACTGATGACATGTTGGTCTACTTCACAGATGAGCAGAGTCAGGCTGTGTCTATACATGCATGTATCGGGTGCTGTCTCCGTTCCCAACTCACATGGATGCACGTTGAAAACACCCTTTGACAGCAGCACAGTCTGTGTGTAGGATGTGTTGAAGTGTGTATTCAACTGTATCAGGAAGGTGTGTGTGATGAGTCACATGATAGGCAATCTGTGATGTTTTCACAACCCATTGATTCTGTGTGATAGGCCTGGATGAAGGTAATACAGTGCATACTAGCTATCCTCAACTGGCCTAGGGTTTTAACACAATCCCCCATACAGGGCTCACTGAGAAACTCTCCCAGCTAGGAATTAAACCTCATTTTACTATGTCAGTAACCAACTGATTTACTGACAGAACACATGCTGTGAAAGCTGGTGAATCAACCTGTACCAGGCGAGCTGTCACCATTGGTTTACCCCAGGGAACTGTGCTAGGCCCTTCACTGTTTGGAATCTATTTCTTGACAGTTCAAGCTGAAGTATACAGTCTTTGACTTACTGTATTTGCTGATTATTGCATACTGGGTGCAATCATTGAGTCCGCCTATGATAACATAATACAGGAGGGGCTAATACAGACAAATGATTGGTGACAAAGCTAAATGGTCTACAAACAAATGCAAAAATGTGTCTTTATTTTGGCCTTCTGCAAAGTGGAATTCCCTGCTAATTACAGCATTGACATCAGTCCCGTTATGCTGAAATCCAGTAATGCAAGCACTAGGAACACACGTACATAGCACTCTGATCTTCGACCACCAATTGTCCACACTGGTATTGAAAGTCTATGTTTTGCACATCATGAGTAATGCCATCATATTCAGATCTCAGGATTATATTACAGCACTGTACTCGAACCTCATCAGAACACTAATATAGAGTATAATGCTCTCTTTTGCATGTACATCACCAAACACATGCAGCAGCTGGACAGACCAAACAGGTTACTTACCAAGAAAACACAGTGCATACAAACCATGCCATGATGTATGTGGATAGAGTGAAATCCATGTCACTCTAATCTGTATTATATAGGATGAGTTGACTTCTGCCTGGCCTCCAAGCCAATCTCTGACCTTGCCCTAGTGGGAATAGTGCACATCCACAAAGTAGATATAGCTGGTGACATCAGCAGTGTCTGGTGAGGAGAATATGACAATAAGTGTCCCACATGCTGGTGTAAAAGAGTCTCTGTAATGGCACACACACACACACACACACACACACACACACACACACACACACACACACACACACACACACACACACACACACACACACACACACACACACACACACACACACACACACACACACACACACACACACACACACACACACACACACACACACACACACACACACACACCAGTTGACTGCACTGAGAATAGAACCCCTACCTATTTAAGTATACAGACTACAGAACTCTGTATTTAAGGCAAGCACCACAGCTCAAGTCTGACTTGAAGTGTCTCAGACAACACTTTATAGCTGATGACATTAGGGGTGTCTGGTGATGAGAATCTGGCTATAACAGTGTTCCACATGCTGGTGTAAAACACTCTCTGTAATGTCAAGCAAGTACACACAAACACACATACACACACCAGATAACTGCAGTGAGAATAGAACCCCTACCTATCTAAGTACACATACTCCAGAACTCTGTATTTAAGGAAAGCTCCACAGCTGAAATCTGACTTGGAGTGTCTCAGACAACACTTTATAGTTGATGACATCAGCAGTGTCTGGTGAGGAGAATATGGCAATAACAGTGTTCCACATGCTGGGGTAAAAGGATCTCTGTAATGTCAAGCAAGTCCACACAAACACACACTGCCCAGTTAACTGTAGTGAGAATAGAAACCCTACCTATCTAAATAGACATACTACAGAACTCAGTACTTTATGCAAGTTCCATGGCACAAGTCTGACTATTAGAAGACTACAGGACACCCTATAGTGGATGATATCAGCAGGGCAAGTTGGAGAGATGTTGAGAGGTCTGCATGAAATGGATGTGTAGGCATGTGCAAGTATCAAAATAATGTCAATCCATGGGATTGCAGTGGTAACTGGGGATACACACTTCTGCTCTTCTGGCTATATACACACACACAGTTGACAGCAGTGAGAACAGAACCCCTACCTATCTAAGTACACAGACTACAGAATTCAGTACTTTACTCAGTCTCCACTGCACAAGTCTATCTTTTACAAGACTGCAGGTCAACTTATAGTGAATGAAATCAGCAGGGCATGCTGGAGAGAATATATTGGGTAGCCTGCATGAAATGGATGTGTAGGCATGTGGAAATATCAAAATACTGTCAATCAATGGGATTGGAGTGGTAACTGTAGGATACACATTTCTGCTCTTCTGGCTAGACACACACACACACACACACACACACACACACACACACACACACACACACACACACATATACACAAACACAGCTGACTACAGTGAGAACAGAACCCCTACCTAAGTACATAAGACTATAAAACCCAGTACTTTACGCAAACACCACAACTCAAGTCTGACTTTTTCAAGACTGCAGGTCAACTTTATACTGGATAACATCAGCAGGGCACGCTGGAGAGAAGATGTTGGGAGGCTTGCATAGGTTCATAGCTTCATAGGAGGTTGCAAGCCTAATGGGCCTAGGGTGTTAACAAGCGTAGCTGTGTAAAAACACAAGTACCCGTATTGACTATAGTTAGATGGTCATTGTAAGCAGAGTGCTTCTGTGATGAGCACTGACTGGCCCTGTCTATGAGGGACAAAGGTGCCACACCAGGGGTGAATTTACCATCACCCATCCAGCTGTCAAGGTTGTGCTTGAATAGGGTCATTGAGTATACTGCTTCCCATGCAGTTTTTAACCTATTACAGAGGACTGGCAATCACTGGGAGATATATTTGTCTTTCCAGGATGCTCATTTTATGTTACAGGCTAGGTTGAGGTCCCTAGAGCCAGGTATTCTTGTCCCATTTGATTTACAGATGTCCAGCCTTTCCAGTAAGGCAGGATCTGAGACTGCTCTGTGGGTCAGTCATAGATCACCTCTCAGCAGCCTGTATGATACTGAGTACAGTGACAGGTCTTTCAGTCATTTGTTAGAATGTCTGTTACAGTAAAAACATTTATACCCTGTCAGAACTGGTTTCTAGTCATTTGGGTAGGTGGACTAGTCGAATTGATCCTTTTCAGCTGCAATGCAATATCTTGTGAGCAAAAAGGCAATAATATTAAGCATAGTATAGAAAACAGAATGTGAAATAAGTATACAACTGAATGAAAACATTACAGAATAGAAAATACATTGCACTGCTTGGCAAAAAAGTAACAATGTAACCTGAGTAGCCGCAGTGGTGCAGCAGTTAGCATTGTCGCCTCAGAGCAAGAGGTTCTCCTGTTCGATTTTCGGCTGGAGCGCCTTCTGTGTGGAGTCTGCATGTCCTCCCCGTGGTTGAGTGATGTTAAAGACATGCAGCTAGGTGCGTGTGTGAATGGGTGTGCCTTCTTTGAAGGTTGGGCATTGGGCTGGCAACTCGGCACTGTAAAAATCCACTGCCAATCATTAGCAAACCAGAGTTCCGCTGTGGTGACCCCTAAATGGGAAAAGCCGAAAGACAATGATGATATGACAATATAACTTGAATTATTAGCCCTATATACAAAATATACAAAAAGGAAGACTGTCAGGCTGATCTGAAAACATTACAAAAACTGATGCAAGAAAACATTGCTAATTAAAAAAAAAGTGAATTCAGATAGCCTATATTAAATATGAGAACAGAGAAATGTTTTAAAGCAACCATGATGGCATACATTTTGTACTTATTCCAATAGTCTCTGTCTCTGAAATACATTGAACTACTTTCTTGTAAAAGATGCCCTATTAATTTTGTTTTGAACAAATAATGTTTCCAGGTTGCATATGTCTTTTGGTACATGATTTCATACAGCAGGGCCTGTCGCAGAAAATGCCCTTCCCGCTGTTGCTGTCTCAAAAGAAAGTCCACAAAATATTACAGGATGCCTACAAAAAATCATCAGGGGTAGTTTTGATGGTTTAATTTATGGCCTTCCATACACTATAACAATTTTAGATAGTGAGTTAAGATGAGAGTAGATTTACTTGTCACTTGCAGCCAGTTTCAGTGAGTGGAAAAAGATCAAAGTGGCATATTTTACTAAATGATATTTGAATGATGCATGTGTTATGGGTGAAATATAGAGGGATAAAGGGGAAGCTTCACTGTAACTTAGGTTGTAGCATGTTTCTGGTTAGGGCTAGTCAAGTAATGGGAGAGTAGGTGAGTTTATTGGTAGCACTGACACAACTGGTTTAAGGTTTACTGCACAGTATTTTCAGTGTAAGCTTTGAAGGATAAAGTAAGAGCCAGTATTTAGCTTGGGTGTCTTTGCTATGTATTATAGGGAATAATCATACACAAAGGATCTTTGGGTATTACGTGGTTTACATCAGTTAACCTTTTTGGTGTACCAAATACGGGTCTATATTATTTGAATGAAGTTTATAAGTTCAAATACCATATGGGCGACGCCATATGGTCGAAGTTATAAAACTTCAAACAGTGAAAAAAAAGGAAAAGACTAAACCCTAAACTAAGGGTTGTAAGCAGGGGGCAATCCCCCCTGCACCCCCCCGCTCTTTAAATATAACAACTCCGAAACCGCACTATAATGCGGTAAAGGGAAGACTTCCCTTTACTGCACTGTAGTGTGACCTTGGCGTTGGTATATTTAAAGAATGGGGGGGTTGAGGGCGCAGCCCCCCATGTGGGGGTGCGGGGGGGCTTGCACCCCTGCAAGCCCCCCTGCTTTAACACGTTAGATGACTTTTTTGGGGGAGGGGTTGCACTATTCGAGGTTTTATATCTTTGACCATATGGTGTCGCCCATATGGTATTTGAAGTTATAAAATACCGTTCAAATAATATAGACCCGCCAAATACCATTACTGTGTATTTATTTGTGCTTCTGTGTCAGATGTCATAAACTGTATATGTCTGACTGTATTATGAAATGTAATAAAGAGAGGTAGTGGTATGTTTAACAGAAGAATATCATTGCATAAATAAAAATAGTAAATTGAGGTGAGACTGCACAATATTAACATCATTAAGAAAACCTGAGAAATGCAAAGGTGCCAATACTGAGTGCTGGGATACTCCATATTGTAATGTTATAATATTTATACAAATAAATGATTCAATGTCCACTTGATAGGTTTCGTCTTTGAGGTAGAGTTTTTACTACAATATAGATTTTGAATTACAAAGTAGACTCCATTGTTTGTTTAAGAGTTACAAAAGATTTACTGTTTCAGATGCTCATATTATATCAATATATATTCCTATTGCTAGTGGACAATTATTCGTATTATTATACTTTATTGCAGATAGCACTGGTCATTGTACACAGAGCTACTATGTACTGAACTCCTCCACAAAAAAAATGCTGTTTACCAGAAACAAGTCCATATTTGTTGATGTGGCCATATATATATATATATATATATATATATATATATATATATATATATATATATATATATATATATATATATGTTCACAAACTATTTGAGACAGATTCAAGATTCATTGCAAGTCATGTGGGGAGGATGGAGAAGAAACCTTAAGAAAAGGTGAAATGGTGGTTGTATGCTTAAAGAGAGTTGGAAAAATTCCTTTGGTAACAAACATATTGAATATGTGGTTTAAAGGCTTAACATTTAAACAGTCTGATATTCTTAACATTGTCAACATCTGGTAGTTGATGCAGAGGATATTAAGGACCTATCAATGAGCTGTTTCCTATGTTCCACTTGTACAAGGTTTGAGTCCCTCATCCTCTATTGCTTAACTGTGTGAGTCATTGTATTCCCAGGCTAAGTGTCAAAATGTTCTATGGAAATCAGTGCTCTACTCCAATCACCAAATACAAATATAATAAAACACTGCTTTATGTATTTTACTAAATTGTGAGCCTGACGTCTTACCAAGTGTATCAAGGCTATAGGCCACCACATTCATATTTATGAACCGCATGGTAACCATAAGCTAGGCAGTGTTGCTATTCATAAGAGAAATGGCTGGTGACATTGCACATATGTAAACATGACTACTGAATGAAACAGTACGCAAAGGGAGCACAAAGCAGCTATCCCATATTTCTTTGCTATTAAGCCACTGAAATTTGCTTGATCAGTTATGTGTGGTCAGTAACAGTGATTCCTTAAGACTGCTCGAATTTCTCAATTTTTACAATTGTGGTGCAGCTATGACACTGGTTCTTATAAGTTCATAGAGCATTCAGTATAGAGGTTGGCTTGTCCCACCTGGAAAAAACATTTTCAAACTGTGCCACTGAAACACAAATTATTAAACATATCTAACAGGTTGTGATCACTGCAGTACCCTCCTCTGATCAACTCTTGATCAGGCACAGCGAAACCAAAGAGAACACAATTATGAGGCATGGATAATTAAGGACTGATGTCTGAAATCCCCAGATAAAACATGTTGCAATAATATACGGCCAGGTAGGCCACATCATGAGCTATCATTTTAACATCAACAGATGGAGGAATAAAATCCCTGATCCAGGCCATTTTCCAAAGATGACAGTCAATATTCACCGGTAACTACCAGCATGCCTTAAGTAGCAGCTGACTATCAAGAGCAAACAGTAGAAATTATAGGCTAGAACAAACCCTGGCCTGCTTATCTTGCAAAGAATTAATGGGGGTTTGTGGAGCAGTGGAAGGCTTTAGAGTACCATTAATGATACCAGCCAGCAGTTTGTCAGGATCAGTTTCAGATCCGTTTACTGATGGTTTCCAATGGCTTTTGATGGACTCAACAGATGAAGTACCCTGGTAACAGTAGGATGTGCATGACTGAGCATTATCACCTTTGCAGTAATACTTTAAATCTCTCCCTTGAATGATCTTACTAATCTGAAGCATACAGCTTCTGAACAACAGACCCAAAATGTAATCCTGTAAGACCTCATACTGCAGAGGGTGACTTTAGGAAGTGAAAATCTAATAGCTCTAGCTGTGTGTACACAAAAAGTTAAGAAGCAAATAGTTGAGGACAATGCAACAAATGTCACTGTGGGCAAATGAAACAGAAGGAAGAGACGGAAGGAAGAAACTGATGCAGAATAAGGTGAAGTCCCAAGAATGGAAAAACTCCCTTATCAGCCTCAACAAAAAGTTGACATCCCTCATCAAATCCTCTAAAGCTAGCTATGAAAACAGAATTGCAGCAGATAATAAAGACAACTACAAGGCCTTCTATAGTTATGCAAAGAATCTCCATGGCAATACCCAGATTTGCTCTGAGCTACTGCACAATGGTACCTCCTATACCGAGGCAACAGATATTGCCAATATACTGAATGACAGATTCATTGCCAACTTTACCCCCCGAAAGGACCAATCGCAATACCAGTAGATTGCCAGGCTCCCAGTATTACTGCTGCACAGGTTAAAATAGCACTGTCCAAGGCCAAGAATACAGCTTCTATGGGACATGACAATATCCCTGGGTGTTTTCTACATGAACTACAGAGTGAACTGGCACCACACCTGTGTGCCCTGTTCAATCACAGCTTCACCTCAGGCTTTGTCCCTACTGAATGGTGCACTACTACAGTCATCCCTCTCCACAAAGGAGGAGTGACTACAGACCCTGGGAGCTATCGCCCCATTAGCCTGATGAGTCTGATATGCAAACCAATGGAATGCACTATCATGGACCTAATAAACAAGGATATACTGAATCTCCAAATTCTGGATCCTAAATAGTTTGGTTTTGTGAAGGGTAGATCTCATGCCTGCTCAACCTGATTGACTTTTTTGAGTCAGTCACCAGAGCTGTGGATGAAGGCAAGGTGGTTCATACAGCCTACCTTGATCTGGCCAAGGCCTTTGATACCATTCCCAACTCAGGAATCATAGAAAAACTCACTAAGCTAGGCATCAACCCCTATATCCCAAGGCAGGTTGCAAACTGCTTCACAGAGAGAACCCACAGTGTGAAAGTAGCTGACTCCAAGTCAGACTGTTGACCAGTCGCGAGTGTAGTCCCACAGGGTTCGGTCCTGGGTCTGATCCTGTTTGGTATCTACTTCTCTGAAGTCTAGGCCAACATGAAGGGACTCTGGCTGACAAAGTTCACAGATGATTGCAAGTTGGGAGCTATTATTAACTATAAAGCAAGATTAGGAACTGCCAAAAGGAACTCGAACCACAACCCAAAAACAAAGCAGATAACGGATAGATCCACTTGCCACCACAGAGACCAGTTCACGAAACTGTTGTATAACCTTTTATTTCATCCAAAACGCCAAACACTCCATACATATGAACGCCTTAATAAAATCACACACTGCGTTTTCGTTACCACTTGACTTCATCAGATGAACCAATACATCAATTAATATGCCTATTTATAGTCTTACCTAAATTGATTAAATCATTAATTACATTCAATCAATATTTAAAACAGAAATTCCAAATGCTCAAAAAGTTTAGTCTTCCATACACCACAACCATGCTTCACATCAAATATATATATATCCTGTAGGATAAATATATGAAATTAATAAAAAATCAATATGATATAAATAAATATTAAAAAATATAACATATTATATAAAAAAATGTGTTTATACCATTTAAAATTAGCAGCATGTTGTCATTATTATATAAAAACACTTAAAATATTTAATACAGATATAAATACAAATACAAATACATTCCAAAAAGACTCAAGGATATTTCTAATAAATGAAATATGATGCTAAACAAGTGTGATTAATAAATATAAATAAAAATAAGGACTAGTATTGAAATCTTAGTGTAATATTGTTAGGGAGACAATTCTAAATTCCCTATTGTATACTATATATTCATGTTGAAGGGGACGATGGGGACCTCTGGTGGCAAAAGTAGGTATTTATTTTCCTACAACTTAGCTGCTCTTAATTTCAATAGGGGTAATATAGTTATGTTGTCATTTAACCCTGGATATTTATCGGCATCCAATGCTACTTGCCACCATAGTTACCTATACTCGATTCTAGTCTCCCAAGGTCCCCCCCGGACATCTATATGGATTTGCTCTATAATCAAAAACTTGAATTTATATTCCTTGCACATTTTACTGTGTTTATATAGAGCATTGCTCTCTTTCCTAGTAGAAATTTCATAAATATGTTCATAAATTTGTTTTCTTAAAGCTCTTTCGGATTTACCAACATAGAAGGAACCACACTTTTCACAAAAGGCAAGATATACTATCCCCTGTGTATCGCAGTTAAAGTATTCCGGGCTACTTATCATTTTGTTTCTACTTTGAATATAATGTCCTTCCCCATTTAATACATAACTACATTGGGCACAACGCCCACACTTATAAGTACCCTTCTTATTATTATTTCTGGTACTAACCAGAAGTAAAGTACTTTTCTAGTTATAGTCTGAACTCTAAAAATAGATAGCCTTTCCCTTGTGTTACTGTACTTTTTTCAGACTCAGTCATACATGTTCCAGTAAGTAAAAGATTTCAAATATCAATTCACAAAAATGGTCAAGTCCCATATGAATTATTTATTACTTTTCATCCTTTTTAATCTGTACAGTTAATCTCTTTATTCCTTTTGCCTAAAACCCTACTGGCAAAATGATCCTACCCACAAGGAATGTCATACCTGTTCACATTGACATTATTTTCACTTCTTAGTTTTCCACTGGTGATCTTCTCTGTGCTGTTGAGAAACTGCAGATCTTTCTGCCCGTGGAGCTCCTTCTTCCAGTCTTCCTTGCCTTGCTGCATCTGTATAACTTCTTTCTTTTAACAGCAAACCCTGTTGTAGATGTAAACCCTTAAACTGGCTACTCTACCAACTGAGAATACTTCCAGTGTTTTCTCTTCATTTGCTTTTGCATCTGTTTCCAGTCTTTCACTTTTCTCTTCCAGTAACACTCTCTGCATGTCACTCCATTCCCTTTCCTCTCCTTTCTTTACCTCTGACTGGTTCCATCAAATCTATCAACACTTGTGTCTCTGGCCCTCCAATTTCCAGCTTTGTAACAGTCATTTCATGTCCTTCAGCTTCCTTCAGTAAATGTTTTCCTTTTCCTTTCTCATCTCTGCTGCACCTTCTACCATCTTGGAATTGCTGAAACTGTAGCAGTCCTCCTACACAATCTAACAGCTCTAGAGAAACCCTCCCATATTCTCCTTCAAAGAGTTGGGGAAATTAGCTAGTGCCCTGGAAATATTTCCCCTACTCACTATAAATACAACCGCAGGTCACCCCGAACTAGGGTACTAGGGTTTGCTGAGCAATAATGCTGTAAGAAAAGTCTGCTTGTGGTTACAAATATATAGACAGATAGACAGATAGATAGATAGACACACACACACACATATATATAATTATACAAATGCATACCAGTTTTGCATTATGCACCCCAGTAAATCAGAATTACAATGAAACTGCAGATACTTGGGACATTGTGATAAGGAAAAGTGAATATATAAGTAACCATAGAGTCATTTACTAAACTGCACCTAAAGAAATGATGCAGTGATAGGTATTAAGTACTGTAGAAGAAAGAGTTGTATTTTGATCAACAATTTAATGCTTCTAGTATATTGCTGGAATTGCTGAAGGTTGCCTAACAAAACTGTACCTACTGAAATTGCACAATAAATTTATTCAGTACCTTCATGAAAAGAATGTACTGACAATTCCTTTTGAAATGCAAATGTTAATAACTGTACTATATAAAAAGTAAACCAAGCAATTGTAAGCTATCACAGTTTATGTTGGGTTGAATAAAGTGAATTCAAAGCTGGTAAGTTCATAGTGTGTCCTGAACCAAATAAGCTGCTGAAAGTGCTAATTGCTGCAGGTCAGAATACAGCAGGTTCAAACAGTAGAAGGTACTGGTTTACAGAAGCTTACCACAAATAATTTCTGCATTTATGAACACACCCTGTGCTAAGCCCTTATACATCTTGTAGTATGGTAGACTGATGGGAAAAAAACTGCTGTCAAATTAAAACAGAACTGTTCTGCTTATACAGTCAAGGGATGACAAAAAACATGAGTACTGGCATGCCCTGCTAGCCAATATTGATAGAGGAAAGGGATTTGTTTGAAAGAAGACGCAAGGGATGATGTTTGTGTTTCAGCCAATATTGTTGAGTTCTGTGAAAACAGGAATACTTTCTGAATGGTTCAGATAAGTAATTTTTCAAAATTGCTTTAAAATAATAAATTATGAAAGGGGCTGTAAGACAAGCGATTAGGAATTATAGAAGGAATGTCAAAAATGTAGTGTGGAGTTTCAAATTAACTGCATTGAAAGAATTGCATAGAAAAATGAATATTTACACACCAGGATTTGTGTGCTGTGAAATTTTAATCAGGCACAAGTTAAGGTACTACTAGAACAATGTGGGTATTCTGATGTAAACTGGTTGATAGCAAATGATATATGGTATGCAAACAATCTTTGACGCAGATGAAGGTACTGCTTTAAAAAGTCAGCCATGTGGCAGTAGAAAGAGGTTCATTGCTGTGGAACAAAATGATGTGGAAACCACATACATTTTCTAAATTTAAAATTGCTTGTACAGTAGAACTTGTTGGCTAAAAATATTAATGGAATGTGTTTAAGCTACAAGTCAACGTTATTGAAAATGAAAGGCAAAACGCTAATAAACAAAAACACTGGTTTTACTGAAAATAAAGCTCTTATTGTGGAAGGCAAAATACATAGCTCTGCCGAGATACAACATCATGGGTTTTCCAAATGAAAGTGGTACCAGCTAATATTAAGCCTAGTTACAATGACTGGTGATATGTAGCACAGTAATAGTGGCTTCCATCAAAGGACTTCTGATAAGCAGAGACGGATGTTTTTACAGTCGAGTATTACAAATAGACAAAGTTAAGTTAAAACTTTGTTTGATGGTGATCATTCTAACCATACAGAATCATGTTTGAGACAAAATTACCACCTCTAGACATCAGTATGTTCCCAGCATTTAACTCTCTACATATGTATTGTGAATGTCTCAAAACATATTTCACTTGCTCTAACCACAAAATTATTTTACTATGTATCTCATCATGTATATATTACCTACATAGTTTGCTCTAGTACAATTGACAACTATGTATAAAATGTGCTTTTATTTTTACATTTTTACTCTAATTGTAAAAACAAATTTATTAAATAATTCTTACTACCTATAAGTGGAGCTTTTCTCCCCGGGCCTCCGCTGAAAAAGAACCTGTGTCCAGTCGGACTTTCCCGGTAAACAAATGTTAAATAAATAAATAAAATAAATAAATTCTAAGTTCTGAGAGACCCACAATAAGTAATGTTGAAGAGCAGAATTTGCTTCTAAAATTAGATCATGATATCAAATTTATCAAACAGCAAGGGGTTATAGAAAATTAATGGATTTTTTTTTTTTGAAGAATGTGGCAACACAGCCGACCAGCAAAGAAAGAATCAAATAAGGTACTCTCCCAAGATGTTACTGCTCTGCATAAAAAAGTCAGGGCTTCATCTGAGATTAGTAGTTCAACCCAGAATGGCATAAAAGAGTTGGAACAAACAATCCTTTGGTTCCCAGATGAAAAAGTAATCTGATGCTGTAATGTTGGAAAAAGCAGTATTTCAAAGACATTTCATCTCCTTAAAGAAGGAGATCAAGAAAATGCAGATTGTAGCTAAAATTTGAGAATTTCTATAGTTGTCAGCAGGTTATTTTGTTGCTAAACAGAGACAAGAGACAGTAAAACTACAGATATGAAACACACTATTACATAATCAAACTATCAGAAATGTTAATGGTTGTTCATGGGTATCAAGAAAGTTAATAACTTTAATTGCTGGCTATAAGCAACTGAAAAATTCTTGTGGTATAACAAATCATCATACCGCTACTTTTCCCCAAAAATGATCAGCAACAGGGGCTAAGACAGCATATCCCAAAACAGCAAACAAACTAAAATAAAACTTTACTTGACACCAAAGCTGACAGTAGTTTAATAATCAAACAGCACATAAAAATTACATTAACAAATGCTTTCATTTTCAAAGCACCTTGAGCATGAACTCACTTGTAGATATTGTTTTTGTATGCTGTGTGGATATTAACTTGCTATCAGCTTAAGAATCAGTAAATCTTTTATTTTAGTTTAAATGATTAGTTTGTCCAAATGACTCTATCCATTCTGAACAAGCTGGCTCTCACTCTGAAAAGTAAATTTAAGAGTTCAAAAATATACATGTACAAGCAACACATGGTTGTGCTAAAAGAGAGAAATGATGCAGCTATAAGTGACTTACCAACGGAATATGGGTTCTCTGAGGAAACAGAACAACAAAGGAAGAAATGGAATGGTTGAGAAAAGACCAAAGTGAAGTGGTGCTTGAACAAGAAAGGCAAAAGAGAAATAAAGTACTGATTCCAGATTCAAGCTAAAAGTTCATGTTTGGTTCATAGGTCCAAAGGCATTTGTTGGCTTTTGCTGCCCCCTTAGATTAGTTCCCTGTGCCTCTGTCCAACAGAGCCATTGAAGTAATCCCCAAGGTAAACTTTCTATTTTCCATCCACTCATCAAGGTTCCTCTTGAAAAGCATTAGTGAGGAGCTCTGCCTAATCTAGATTGGGATCTTGTTCCAAAGCATGGGAAGTCTCTGGGACAGGAATCTATCCCTCCAGCACATCCTATTTATTGTTATGGTGAGGTTTAGATCCCTAGAGCATGTGGCTTGAGCGGATATGGTTTTCTTTAGGTGGAGCATGTCCATCAATTCTGGGTTGGACATGACCTTGTATGTCAGGCATAGATCACCTCTGAGTAGGTGGTATGCAACTGAGTACAGCTGGAGTTTCTTCATTCGAGCTGCACAGGGCATCTGCTTGAGGCCAGTGATCCTCTTGGTGAGGTACGTCTGTGGCCTTTCCAGCTGTTGCAGGTGTCTTTTTCCAAAGGGGATGACTATGCACTTTTTGGCATTTAGCTTGAGGCCATGGTTTTGACCAGGTATATGCCTCAGTGAGACCCTTTTGGAGGATATCTGGGTCAGCCAGAGAGTCAATAATAGCCCCTAGTTTTCAGTCATCTGCGAACTTGGTCAGCCACAGACCTCCTGTGCTTGCCTGTACCTCTGAGAAGTATATGCCAAACAGGAGGGGTCCTAGGACTGAGCCCTGGTGAATGCCACTTGTAACCGGGATAGAGTCAGACCTAGCTCCCGCAACTCTTACCATGTGGGTTCTGTCCATGAGTCAGTTGGCAACCCATCTTGTGACGTAGGGGTTTATGTTCAGGCTGGTGAGCTTGTCTATAATACGAGAATTGGGAATGGTGTCAAATCCTTTGTGAGGTCTAGGTAGGCTGTGTGGACCATCTTTCCCTTGTCTATAGCCTTGGTAACTGTCTCACAGAAGTCCACCAGGTTCAGGAGGCATGATCTGCCCTTAACAAAACCAAACTGTGTAGGGTGCAGTGTTTGGAAGTACCCAATGTCTCTGTTAATGGGATCCATGATGATGCGCTCCATAGCCTTGCAGACCAAGCCAGTCAGGCTTATAGGGTGATAGTTCCTGGGGTCTGTTGTGTCTCCACCTTTGTGGAGCAGAATTACCGTTGCTGTGCACCACTCTATGGGCATGTAGCCTGTGGAGAGGTTTGAACAGTGTGTTTAGGTGAGGGGTTAGTTCATCTTTGTAGGACACAGCCTGGGACACCGTCCGGTCCCATTAATGCTGTGTTTTTGGCTTTGGAGAGGACTGTTTTGACCTGAGTGTCTGTGATTTCAGGGGCACTACATTCTTCTGGTATGGTTATTGGCCCTTTTGGGGGTGAGAGGGGGGTGAAGTTTGCACTGAACCTGTCTGCCAGAATGTTGGCGATATCGGTTGGTTCAGTGTATTTTGTGCCATTCTGCACTAACTCCGAGCAGATCTGAGAATTGCCACTTAGATTGTTGACATAGCTAAAGAATGCCTTGTGGTTATCTTTGGAGTTCTTGGCAATTTTTCTTTCGAAGCTAACCTTCAATGATTTTATGAAGGATCGTAGTTTCTTGCTGATACTGATCAGGGAACTCTTACCTTCTTGGGATTTTACTCTTTTCTGTATTAGTTTTCTCCTTCTATTGTATAGCTTGTTTATGGCAGGGGTCCACCAGACTGGTTTCCTTTCCTTGGAGAAGTGAGTCTTGGTTTTGCTTGGGATAGCATGATCCATGCATTCTTTTAGGTGCCCATAGAGTGCTTAGTAAAGGATATTGAAGCTTGGGCAGCATTATCCTTTAGCATTGGGGCTTTGAAACTTTCCACTTCGGTCTTAAGTAACGTGAAGTTTCCTTTCGAAAAGTTTTTCACAATGGTTTCTTTGACCGAGGGTGGGAGAGGAATGTGGATATCCAGAGTGATTAGTTTATGGTCAGATCTAACCAGCAAGGGGTTGACCTCCGGTGTGGAAAACTGGTCGCCCATGTTGGTGATGATCAGTTCCAATATGTTGTCACCTCTGGTGGGGGTGTTGACCAGTTGATCCAGGGCGTTTGAGTTTATAAATTCTAGGAAATGTTGGGCAAGGGAGTTAGCACTTGAGTAGTTCTCCCAGTTAATGCTTGGGTAATTGAAATCACCCAATATCAGGGTATTTGGTAGGACCTTTATGTTTCCCAATGTTTCCAGAAATGTGGAATGGGGGTCCTGGGACATGGTGGGTGATATGTAGCAAGTTACAATTTGAATTGCAGTTCTGCCCATTGTTAGTTGCACATGGATGATCTTTAAAGCATCGTTCTGTGCAACTAACCTGGAGGTGTGGGTATCCTTGATAAATATGGATACACCCCCGCCTTTTGTATTTTTGGTCCAGGTTTTGTGGTCGAAATGTATGGTATGAGTTGTAGCCTGGTAGTGCTGGGGTGCTCTCTGGAGCCTTAAACCAGGTTTCTGTTACTGCACATATATCGATTTTCTCCATACTGAGGAGTGCCTCGAGTGCATGCATTTTGGGGTTTAGACCTCTGACATTGAGCAGCATTACCCTCAGTTTTTTTGTTACTTGTGCTGTTTACTGCAGTGGGTTTGTCTTTTGAGCCTTGCCTAAAGAAGACACTATGGGGATGGCAAGTGCCTTAGCCAGTATTCAAAAGCCTAAGGGGGACAGGTGCAAGCCATCTCTAGCGAAGCAGTGTGGCTTGACGAGCATGTCATCCTAGGCTGAAAGACACTGGATCCCCTTTGAATGACACCAGAAGCTTAGCCAATTGTTGAAATTGATCATTTTTTTCTTCATACCGTGGTATCATTCTTGGTGCGGGTAGGATGCTACTCAAGGTCAGGGTCATACCGGCCTGGGCTATGTGATCAGAGAACTCTTCCATGTCTCTTTTCATGTAGTCCAGGGAGGTACGGCTCAGGTCATTCACACCAACCTGGACAATGACAGAGTCGTATTTGCACTTGTTCTGGAGTGACCTGAGTGCTTGTGTTATGTGGCGGATCCTGGCACCTGATAGGCAGTTAACAGTAACCTTCTCCTTGTTCAGCCTAGTGAGTGGGACATCAGTGTGCCTGACTATAGAGTCACCTATTACTAGTGTGCTGGGTATGTTATTTTGCCTTAAGGACTGTTATTGCATGGCACACTGGTTTTGTAAAGTATGTGTTTCATGGTTTGTGTTGGGGGGTGGGAGTTGCTTGGGTGTCTGCTTTGGAGGTCTCTGTTGCTTTTGCAGATTTTTATTTAGAGCCTCCGAGTATGTTTCTGTGCATTTATGTGTGTTTTTTGATGGTGCTGGTTTCATAGGTCTATGTGAGACTGGTGGTGTGATGCAAGTAGTTCCCTTCTCCTCTTGACTGTCTGGTCCAGTCTTGGGATGAGAGAGCACAGCCTCCAGTTTGGCTGTATAATTACATCTCTCGCATGTATTAGTGTTTGGTGGTAGGAGGAGAGAGTTGTCTGTGTACATGAGACAGTTGTAACACTGCCTCAAAATGCCCAGATTCACCAGCTGGACTGGAGAGTACACCTGAAACTGCCCTTTGGACATGCCTGGATAGGTACAGTGAAACGTTTTCCTGATTGGCTGGTAAGGTCGAATAGAGAGCCTTGTCCTTCTCTACAGTATGGGGGGGGGGTCTTGTGATAAGGTTTATTACTGCTTATTATGAGTTTAGAGCAAGTGCTGGGCTGAGAAGTGAACAGTTTGTGTGCTTAAGTTGAAAGTGTGTCTAGTTCCAGGGGAAAAATTGAAGAGTAGACTTTGTGGAGCTGGGAATAGTTATACCCTAGCTAACTGGCGATGCCTGGCACGCAAAACCATGCAAATGCGGGTATTATAGCAGGGAAATGAACAAGATAGAAATTAGCCCAAAATGGCCAAAAAACTACTAATTTCTGGGCAGAAACCACTCCTCCAGGGACAGATAGGCTGCTCAAAGCTCTCCTCTCTCACTGGTGAACAGAAAAACTTCCTTCTATACAAGTAAGGTATGAGCAAACACAGAAACTTGTAACACAGCCCTGAATTCAGCACTAACCTGAAAACTGGACTATACTAGCTTAGAAAGGCAGGAAAACAAGTTTTTTTTTGTTTATTTGTTTTTTTTTCAGAAAATAAAGCAGATACAATCAAAAAAACAATTTAAATGCCCAGAAATGGCTATCACACTTGAGTGTGTAGCCTACAACAGTTAAGCAGGTAATTTAAACATAAAAATGGCTTTGTTAAAGTGCAGGCAGTAAAATAAGTACAATATGTGGCTGAACAAGCTTTTTAAATCACAGAAACTCTAAATAAATCAGCGTTTTAGGTAGAATTAGCTAAAGGCAGCACGAAAATGCAGAAAAATGATACCTAATCACTCCAAAGTCTCTCTTTTGTCTCTCTGCTGCTGTAGAACTCTGCAGGGCACCAGGCAGGAGCTTGCTGAGGTATATACAAGCGCACAAACCTCACAAATGTGGGTTTTATAGCAGGGGAAATTAAAGAGATAGAAATTAGCCCAAAATGGCCAATAAACTACTAATTTCTGGGCAGAAACCAGGTACAGAAAACTGGACTATACTAACTTAGAAAGGCAGGAAAACAAGTATTTTTTTTTTCAGAAAATAAAGCTGATTCAATAAAAAAAACAATTTAAATGCACAGAAATGGCTATCACACTTGAGTGTGTAGCCTACAACAGTTAAATACAAAAACAACTTTGTTAAAGTGCTGTCTGTAAAATAAATACAACATGTAGCTGAACAAGCTTTTTAAATCACAGAAACTTTAAAAAAAATCGGCTTTTTAGGCGGAATTAGCTAAAGGCAGCAAGAAAATGCAGAAAAAATATACTTAACCACTCCAAAGTCTCATATCTGTCTCTCTCTGCTGCTGTAGAACTCTGCAGGGCACCAGGCAGGAGATTGCTGAGCTGTATACAAGTGCAAAAACCTTGCAAATGCAGGTTTTATAGCAGGGAAATGAAATAGATAGAAATTAGCCCAAAATGACCAATAAACTACTACTTTCTGGTCAGAAACCACTCCACCAGGGACAGATAGGTTGCTCAAAGCTCCCCTCTCCCACAGATGAACAGAGAAACTTCCTTCTATCCAAGTAAGGTATGGGCAAACACAGAAACTTGTAACACAGCCCTGAATTCAGCACTAACCTAAAAACTGGACTATACTAGCTTAGAAAGGTGGGAAAACAAGTATTTTTTTTTTGTTTTTGTTTTCAGAAAATAAAGCAGATAAAAGATATCACTGTCAAGTCTTGAACCCAGGACCCTGTGTAATAGAATCAGAGCAACACACCACTTAGCCAAATCCACTGTGCAGACTCTGAAGGAAAAACAATGTAGCTTTTGGGCACTGTGGATGATATTGTTCATAACATGAAAACCTACTGCCAGCATTTGAAAAATGAAATGTTTTATTAAAAGTCCGTCACAGAGAAAATGAAAATACAGTTCAGAATTGTGTACAGTCTTGCATATCTGTAGTGAAGTGGTTAAGGAAATCATTTCTCTAAATCTAAATCAAACACGGGGTGCATAGTTTCAACAGAAAGGGAAAGTTATAAGTGTTAAATAACATAAACTTGAGTCTACTCACCCATGAGACACTTGAAAAGTAATATAATGTAATGATGTCAAAAGAATTAAGTCACTTGCACTCAGTGTGACTCTCAAGACAATACTTTACAGATAGTAAATGTTGATTTACAAGAAATAATGCTTTATGAAATGGTTATTTCTGAGAAGCACCTACAGATGTGTACATCAGCCATAGGAAGCTCAAGAAATCAAAGAACTGTAATAGCTTTGCCACTTGCAACAATTAATGAAAATAAATGACAGTAATATACACCAGAATAACATTAAAATGAAAAGTGTGGTTTCATACAATGAAGTGAAAATGTAGCAATGCATACAGCTGCTGTAGACATTTTAAATATGAGGAAAAAAGTGCTAGACCAAAGTTCAAGCTAGAAAGTGAAAGGGAGAAACTAAATTCTGACAAAGAAAATGGAGAGCAGGACAGTAGGAATCTGAGACTGAACATTTAGCTTGCTCTTTCCATAATATAAAATATCAGGTAGTAATGACTGACTGAAGGAGTGTCATGTGGAATATATGATGATGGTCCTTGTGGAGATGGAAATGGCACAAGAGGGGCTTGAATCCCATGAATGCTAACCAATACTATTCAGGAACTATGATGATATGGTTCATGGATCTACTCTACTGCACCAAAAAGGTCTGACGACCAACACAGGGATGATCTCTCTACTCATACCACACTAATGCACAGCAGTTGAAAATAAAACAAGTACAGTCAAATTGGATCCACTAACCAATTAAAACAAATGCAACCTAGTTTCCGCAGCACAAAGGGCATATGTGCTGATGTCATGGCAGCAAACAAAGCTGCCAGCTTATCTTCCTTGGACACACTGCCATGCAGGATTCCTTTTCCTTTACAACTACATACTCAGTTGTGACATCTTAGTGCAGCTCTAGGGAGAGCTAAATTCTGATTGTTCCTTTGTAAATCTGATTAAAAATAAATAACTGCTATGCAAAACCTGTGTATATTTTACCATGTGGCTATGAGGGCACATGTGCACCTTTGCTGGGAAAGTTGCTTTAATGGCTAAATAAATTCAATTCCAAGTGTCTGTGCTGGCACTAGAGGGGATTGAATCCCACATCTGCCAACCAAATGTCACACTGGATCTGTAATTGACAAGGTCATAAGGTTCTTGTATCTCTCTACTGCCCTAAAGGTCAGATAGCTATCAGAGGGACAATCTCTCTTACATCACACTACTGGTGCCAACAGGTTAATTAAAAAAATGCAAGCAAATCTGCTTCACTAACCAATTCAACAAATGCCTATTGCCTTCAAGGGTATATAGATGTTCATTCCCCACCTTTACTATTCTAATATAAACCTTACTATACCCATATATATAATATGTAATATAAATATGTATACATAATTATCTTTGAACTGCCTTTATATCTCACCTGTTAACTACAATATCAACATTTTCGGCTCTAATTAGTTCCTCCCCTCACCTTCATTTCTTTGAATTGCTATGCACTAATCAAATGATTACCTAGCAGACAAACTTACTAATACACTTGTTCAAATGCTCAGTATTCAACATCTAATAAATATATTTTCTAATGTAACAGTTGCCTTTATCTCACATGCATATAATCTAATTTGCAAATGTATGTGTAACTATTAATGTAGCTGACTAAATATCTATTAATGTATATTACTGAATACCTGTTTAAAACTGTTTCTAATACGTTGGCACTTTTCTTCCTAGACCTCCATTGAAAAGAGAGTTTTGACTAAAGCCAGTCATTCAGACCCAGTAAACAAAAGAAAAGAAAATGAATAAACATGAAACAAATATAGGAAATATGTGCTACAACTCCAGTTAAAGCCTTACAAACTCAACAGACACACACTAGGACTATATTCTGGCCACTTAGAGAGTTGAGTCATAGTCTAGCAGCACAAGTCCATTTTTACCACTTAGTTTCTGTGCATATGTCTTCCAATGTATATTATCAGTGGTAAACATCCTTTCAAATTAGTTACACACACACACACACACACACACACACACACACACACACACACACACACACACACACTTCCTAGGGAAGGCTAGTAAGGAAGGCAGGTACAATTCTCCAATTCAACACACCTTTCAACACACACACACACACACACACACACACACACACACACACACACACACACACACACACACACACACACACACACACACACACACATGCACACATGCACACACACACTCTTCTTACGGAAGGCTAGTAGAATTCTCCAACTCAACACACCTTTTAACACACACACACACACACACACACACACACACACACACACACACACACACACACACACACACACACAAACACACACACACACACTCCCAGGGAATGCTATTCTAACAGATCCACTAAACTAATAACCCCATAAACACCCACTGAGGGGATCTGAAATTTCACCACAATATAAACAGGACCTGCTGGCACAATAGAGGATTCTTTGTTTATGGAAAAACTCCGCTTGGATACCAAGCATAATGGTAGTTCCCTGACCCTGTCTAAGTACAACCTTGATGAATGGATGAACAATTGGAAGCACACTCCCAGTCTGACCCCTTAACCCTTGTGGAGAGGGGACATAATTAAATTAAAAGTAATTCATACTACTGGGGCTCTAGATTAGCCCTTCAAGACCTTATGGAAATGTAATATAAATTGTTCCAAAGTAATTCATCCTAGGAAGGTGGCCTGTTAATAATTTCATGCCTAGTTAAATTTAGTGAGGGATCATGTGGTTAGGCTACTAGTGGTCCACTGAACCAACAGTCTTGTAGGCTCTCTTTATCACAGGCTATATATCCACCAACTACCATGCCACTCTTGACTAATAATACATTCAAAATGGTAACATGCAGAGTGAGTTGGCCAACTGCAAGCAGATACTAGCAGCTGAACAACCTACACTGTAAAAAATCCACTTTCCTCACATAATACATATACATAAATAAATACCAGACACAAGATCTTGAAAGTGACTAAATAAACATTTACCTAGACAACAGAGATTGGTGCTACAAAGTAAACATTCAACGGTAATGAGAGCTCCATAATGAAGAGAAAACAATAATCAGAGTAAAAGAATATTTCAAGAAAAAAAAACTATATGCTGTTTCTAACTGAAAGAGTGCTGAACTCTTAGGTTCATAAGTTCATAGATAAGTACTAGGCCAACTGTCCTTATGGGCCATTTTAATCATAGCAAATTCCTCTTTTTGTGCTCTAATTAATGTATCCTATATGGTAGAAGTTAAAAATAGTTATTATATACATTACCCCCAATGAAAAGAACTGGGATCACACCATAGATAATTTGAGGTGACACATGCATGGGGTAAAATATTTAGGAGCTGACACTGTCCAGTAGTCTTGCGGTCAATTTTCTGTTTCTCATCTACAGATCCAAGTTGTGCTTGAATATGGACAGGGATGAAATTTGTTTTATGTGGGTGGCAGGTCTGTTCCAGAGCACTCAAACAATATAGTTGCAAATGGCAAAACAGCAGACGTACACAGATGTAGCTACCCCTATATCTTTCAGTATTGCTAACACGTCTTACATGAGACTCAAGTCAGAATATACCTCCAGCCTATCACTTTAACACAGACACTAAAGGTGAAATCTAAGCGGTTTTTCTACATTCGGAAGAAAACAAGTTTTTTCACATGTTTGTTAAGTGTTTGTCTAATTATCATTTCACAGCTCTGGGCTCAAAGGTTCTTTGTTTCATTTTGATGGCCTTCCTTCAATTACAGACAACCAAATGATGCTTTCTTGTGAAACTGCATTTTTGTCACAACAATACTTCTTTCCGACACATTGCTCTTTTACATATTACATTAAAGAACAAATCCAAATACAATTTTCCTGTCAGTGCTAGGACATCTTATAAATACAACAATATAATTTCATTTTCAATTACATATATCAAAAACTTTACTATAGCTTACAAATGTGTTAACAGTTTGCATTAAGAAAGAGAAAAATGCATCTTGTTTTAAATCTGTTGTCTCTACATCACAGCACTCATATACAAAGCAGGGACTGAATAGATAGATGATAAATCAGCAAGCAAAGGAGAGTAGTATTGCTGGAACTGAATTCATCTTCAAGTCTTGGTGAGTACCTTCATGATGTGGATCCTGTTTTACACAAAATTTTCCCCAAGATGACACTGATGTATAGACTATATTTTATATAGCATATACCATGGACAGAAGTAGGTTAAAATTAAAAAAGGTGGCTGGGTACACCAGTCCCAGGATAAAAAAGTGCCCAACCCTGTTAGGTGCACTGGTGCCAGTAGGAAGTAGTAGTCCACAAAAAATTCAGAAAAACTGACAGCCATAAAAATGATAGAGTGGACTGTTGAGGATAAGAAAGGAATTATGTGTTGTTACTATTATGGAAGAAGGCTAGATAGAAGATATAGAACAAGATTAAGAGAGAAATTAGAAGAACGAAAACTACCTGTGCAAGAAAAACTGTCAAAAACTTCAAATGCACACTAATACAACAGATATATGAAAAACGTTATTTAGACCAAGAAACCTTGGATTGTTTGGAAAAAGAAGCAACTGAGGAAGTGTAAAAGAATAAAAAAAATCTAGAGATTTTTGAAAGGCTTAAATAAGAAATATGGACTTGGGAAGGAAAGAAAGATCTTCTATGGTACAAAATTCACACAACAGAGAAAGCCAAATTAATCAATACAAAAAAACAGCCCAAAAGATATTCAAAGAAAAATATAGGCAAAGGCATCCAGATATGGAAAAATTCAAAACACAAAAACTAAGATTACAAACAGGGAACACAGAACTGAAGATCAGTAAAGTAGAAGTTAAAAAATAAAAGTTGAAGTTATGGAATACCTGTAGAGTGAAGTATTTTGTGTGCAAAGTCTAATATAGGTTATGTCACAGCATGATGAGATGAGTTCCCCAAGTAAGGAGAAACAGGAGGAGCAGGAGACATCTGAAAAAGAAATATGGACATGGAAAAGAAAAAGAGATTTAATATGGTGCAATGTTTATGCAAAGGAGAAAGCAAAACTAACCAATACAAAAAGAACAGCTCTGAAGACATTTGAAGAGAAATACAGGCAAAGTCATCTGGATATTTAAAATTTTACAATACAATAAATAAGACAATAAAGGGGAAAAGTAGAAAAGAGGATTAGTAATAACAATGTTAAAGAAATAGAAACTGAGGTTATGGATTACCTGCAAAGTGAATGATTTAGTGTAGAAATTCAAACTCCGATAACACCACAACAGTATAGAACAATGGATTCCCAAATTAAGAAGAAACCAGTGGAGCAGGAAACATCACATCAGCTGTTGTATGAAGATACTTTGGAACCTTCCACAGAAAACTGGTACAAAAGTTCAGTTGGAGGGAAGGGATTGTGACAGCTCTGGAGCAGTCAATGTTGTGGAGTGATAGGCCAGTGAGTTCCCATATGAAAGAGCACTGGATGACACATGAAGAAACTGAAGAGAATGTGGCACAGGAAGATACCCTGGAACTTTCTGTAGAATGCTCGCAGGAAATGGAGAACAAAGAATTTCCCTCACTTTAGAAAAAACTGATCTAAGAGAAGAGTTTCTATAGTTACAAGTTTGATAAAACAAATGAACACAGTAATTAGGAGTGTTCTTGTGAAATATCAGAGGTAAACAGAATATATTACTGTGCAGCTAAATTAATAACAGATAAAGTCTTAGCACAAAAGCACAGGGCAGTAAGGGAAATGAAGGGGAGAAATGAAATGCCATCATGGAACTATCAAACAGGGAAAAATATAAAGCAATTAAGAAAAGAAGTGCCACTGTTAGAAGACTACAGAAGAGGAAAAAGAACAAGCAAAATACTCAGAAAAAAGACTTGATAAAAGAAATGTGCAGTATCCGAACAGATCAGGATTTATTGTGCGTTATCACAAACAATAAACTAAAAATTTCAGCACAGGCAGGAAAACTTAGAAGATATGCAAACAAATATAAAGGTACAACATAAGCAATTTATTGATGACATAAAAATGTTTATAGAGAAGTGGGAAGCAAGGCAAAAAGGAATTGAAACTCCACCAAAAAATGAAGAAATAGATACATTTTGGAGTAATATCTATGAAGATCCTGTGGAACATAGTGAAAGATGCTGAATGGATAGAAGAAGTAAGGGAATGAAAATAAGTTTAAATGTGCAGGATATGAAATGAGATGAAGGAAAGGCCAGAGAAATTGAAACAAAGTTAATAAAAGTTCCTAACTGGGAAACCCCAGGCTCAGATGCAGTACCTAACGTCTGGCTGAAAGTATTAACATCTTTAAATTAAGATTTAGACATGAGTAAGAACTATTTATATGGTCATCCCGAATAACGTGGTTAACAATAAGAAAAACAATACTCCTACTTAACAGCGAACCTGCAAGCTATCTTAAAACTATAGACCAATAACTTGCCTTCTGACAATGTATAAACTATACACTGAAGCTGATGCCAACAGATTTTATAGTCCTTTAGAAGAAAACTCAATCATAGCAATAGAGCAACAGGGTAATAAAAGAAAGTCATGTGGAAGAAAGGATCATTTGTTGTTAAATAAAGTCATAATGGAGAACTGTAAAAAAGGGGAATAATTTAAGTATGGCATGGCTAGACTACAAAAAAAATTGACAATAGTCCACATTAATGGCAAAAACAGTGTTTAGAAATGTATAAGATACACCCTGCACTAATAGATTATATTACAGTGACCACGAAACAGTGGGAAACCACTTTGTAGTTACACCAAGATAAAGGACAAATTATGATTACAGGGATAAAAATTCAAAGAGGGATATTCCAGGGTGACCCTTTATCACCTCTGCTCTTTTGTCTCTACTTAACAGATAAGATCATGGCTACAATTTGGCTCCAAAACAACAGAGTGTAAAGACTTCTCATATTCTTTTTGTGGATGATTTAAAAGTGCATAGTTCATCAGATGAGGAACTGATAGCACAACTGCAAGTGGTCAAAACTTTTTCAAATGATATAAGTGTGTCACTTGGTCCTGATATATATGCAAAAGCAACCTTTAAAGCAGGAAAGCTGCAGCACCAAGAAAACATCAGCCTGGAAAAGGATGTGATATACAAGAACTAGAGCAAAACAGAGTGTATATATGTTTGGGAATTGATGAAGAATCAGCAATAAAACATGAACAAATGTGAATATAACGCATTAAGAAATAGTTTAGAAGACTAAAATTAATACTGAAAACAGTGCTGACACCTAGGAACAAAGTACAAGTTATAAATAATTTTGCTTTTCCTGTCCTAACTTACAGTTTTGGAGTGAATGACTGGCCCCAAAAGGTGTTAGACTGATTGGACAAGAAAACAAGAAGGATGCTTAATGCTTATCAAACTATTTATAAAAAATCATTGTACAGCAAGAGTATATATTCCCTGTTATGAAGAAGATATAAGCATCCTTGAAATTGATTACATATATAGATTTGCCGTCATATGACTGCATACATATCTGCTGACCTCACAAGACCCAAACATAGTGAAATTTTTAAAAGATGAGCAGAATAAGTCTAAGATGACTTCCCTGCTTAGTTTAGCAGAAGCATATTCGCAAGAAGCAGGAATGGAAATCAAACCAGAAATAGGCAAAAATCAGGCAGCAACTGAATGTGCCAAAAAAAGCAAAAGAAAGAATATAAGGTGAAAGATCAGATGCGAAGGCAAGAAATGTGGAAAGCGCATCAATATAGTTGCAAGTACAGAAAACTCTTGGAATAACCTCATGATGATCAGGATCGAATGTAGAACTTGTTAAGGAGAGCTGAATTTAAACCAAAAGATGAAAGGTTAATATAGCTCACGATAGTGGGCTACATACACATTGGTTTTCAAAGTCCATTGAAAATGTGGGAGAAACAGATAAGTGCAGGTTTTGTAAAACAGAATTGGAAACAGTCGCATATCTCATTGCTCGTTGTAACATACTAATGGCTGAAAAACAGTGGAAATATTAGCTACAAAGCATTATACAAAATGATGAAGTTCATATTACATGGGTTCACCCACTACCAACAGTTCAAAAAATAGATGCGGGAAACCAAGATATAGTAGTCCATGAAATTAAAACAAAAGTAGCATTGATCACTGAAATTGCTACACCCATGACTATAGTGTCTTATGTACAGAGAGACACAAAGTCATAAAATGCCAGGATTTGCAGCCAGAAATGAGGGCAATGTGGAAAAAGGTTACCCAGATAGTTCTTATAGTAGTAGGAGCAATGGGTCTTATAAAAAAGAATATAGAGTCATACTTAGATATGTTATTGATTTGTGCAGATTCAGTTCTGGACACACTGCGGCTACTGCAAAGAGCACTTCTGGTTAACATCAAAGATTGAATCAATACTAATGTTATGAACTTTAATCATACTTTGACTTAGGAATGAGGTCCATTCCCGTCATGGTATTAGAAACCCAAAAGACTTGGAGAAATTAAAAAGTAAAAAGCAGTAGTAAAAAAAATAATATATATATATATATATATATATATATATATATATATATATATATATATATATACATATATATCCTTTGTTTGTATGAAGTTTCAGTACTTCGACTCCCACTTGGTTGAGCCCAGTTGTTCGAAGTGCCAAAACCTCGAAAACGAATTACAGAGATCACAATACAGCACGGAATGGGAATATTCCCTTTTCCTCGCTGTAATGCGATGTTGGAGTTGGTATATTTATGTGGGGGGTGCAGCGGGGCTTGCCCCCTGCAAAACATGTTTTCAGTTTTTTTTTTTTTTTTAGTCAGCCGATCCGGTGACTAGGCTTCAGAGTAAGTGCACGTGTGTGTGTGTGTGTGTGTGTGTGTGTGTGTGTGTGTGTGTGTGTGTGTGTGTGGTGTGAACCTATGTAAGTGTAAATTTAATTGGGCAGAAAAGGATTTGCCAGCAGAGAGAGACTAAGTTTGTAAACACATAACCTCATCAATTTTATTGCATTAAATCTTTACTATGGTTTAAAATGAAAATGTATTATTTTATTACCTAATCTGAATACATGAATTATTAAAAAGAAAGCTAGTATTCTAAGTTTATTACGAGAGTTTTGTGATTTGAAGACATTTCTAAGGTTTGTTGCTTTCCTGGAAGTGGTTACAATCAGCAGAAGCTAGAGAAGGAATGAATGTACCTGCACATGAAAGAAATGCAATATTAATTTCAGGAATAGGAGACCAAAGCCAGGAGTTATGAACAAGCAATTGATATACTTAAGAAAGAGAAAGCCAAACCTGTGATACACAGATACATCCGTCAGTAAAGAAATAGAACTGGTCAAAGGCTGCATAAACTGAAATGTTATCTACGGTCAAGTTGGATGTTTGGGCAGAAACTGTGCTAAATTGTGTAATTTTGTGCAAAGTGAAAAAAATAAATACTGTGAATAATCTGCTTTTCAAAAATACAAAAATGTTTGTGCTTTGTACAGCAAAAGCACACCAAATATTTGACTTACAGGTAGTACAAAATAAAAGAAATTAATTCCTCTGAAGAAAAAAAAAGCTACCAATACAAAAAAATCAGCATTTGTTTATTTTCACACAAGTCTTTTTCACATGGAGAAGGAGGAGGTAGAGTCTCAGAAGGGATATGGCAGGTGCGAATTTCTGGCTGCAACAGTTGGGTAACTAGTTAGAGGGTAACTAGTCAGACTGACAGTCTTTTCTGCTGCCATTATACATGTATGCACTGGGTAAGTTACAATTTTTCTTTCCCTTCATTATAACAGATTGCTCTTCCATATCTATATTTTGCTCAGCTCAGGTTTAGAATTGCTAATCTGCTGTGCAAAATACTGTACCTCAGCATTTCTGTTCCTAAACAGTACAAAGAAACTGTCTGGACCTGAGATGCTTTATAAGTAGGGAAAGTCATCAGAAATGTCAGGAAAAATTCAAAAAGAGCACTGTCAGTCAGACATTCTGAACCAAAGGAACCTAAGCAGCAAGATGTTCCAAGAAAAACTTCAGGGAGATGAAATGGTGTGATACTGAATGCCACATTTCCTCAAGAAATACTTCAATATGTCATAAAGAAATGAGATAAATATAACAACAATTGTGAAAAGTCCAACAATCCTTTCGACCTTTCTTCTCTTTCCATCTCCCTTTGCATTCTGTCACTTTACTATAACAAGGCTACTCCATTTATGAAATAAAAACTAAAATAAAACAACTTCATTCAAAAGACAACATACAGTTAAGCATTAAGTTGCTTAATCAAAAATATGAAAATATGAATGGTTTTAAAATTTCAAAACAATTACTCACCCCCCCACTGAAATTCAAAGACTCACAATTCTAAGCCTTGAAATAGCAAAAAAAAAAAGTGTCACGAAACAGTGAAGAACAGCAATGTCAAACTTGGCTTTTCTCATTTAAACATCTCCCCCTGCACAACCAAATTTATATATACTAACTGCATGACTGCCATGCCTCAGAGAAAGAGCATTATTCCAAGGAAATCCAATCTAAGACATAGTCTCTATACTCTGGAACTCATCGTAATGTCTCTTTGACATTTCTTTGACATTTCAAATGGTTCCCAGTTACTCATGCTTGTAAACTTGTGTATGTAGTTATCTTATCATGTAGTTATCATACAAAATAATAATGATTCTCTTAACAGGTATATTAAAAATAAAAATAAAACAGAACATGAAAACTGAGGTGTAGTGGAAAACATTTTATGTCATACTTAATCCATTGAATCTCTGCTGCAGAAATGCCATGTTACCACTGACACAAGCTGATATCCCAGTAATAATTCACATACATATAGTGTTAAACATGCCATCAGCATACAAATGGGTTAACATGGCACTGTGTGTCTTGTGTAGTATGTGATATCATAGCCTCAGCTTCCTATCATATAACCACATCCACATTCTTTTTACATGACAAGAACAGTGCTTTACCCCTCCCCCCCATAGTGAACTGCTTCAGAAGCGTGTTACACCTGAGGCAGCAATATTCTCCAAAAATAAAAAGACCATTTTAGAAGCAAGTCGGTCAATTATTGCAAATTTTTCTATGCTTCCATAAACCGCTAAAACACTCAGCTTTGGGACCATGACCCAGGCCTGTTGTTAATGCCTCACCTTCCTACTCGACATGTAGCTGACATCTTATTACAGTGTGATCAGAAGGAAGATAAAAGAATGTTGAGTAGCTGAATGAGATGTTCAGCGTCAATGTATTTCTCCTTTTTAATACATACCACAGTTTTACCATTTTTAAATCATATGATCAGCAGTATTAATTTATTCGACAGAAAATATACAATGTATATGTCCTTTTGATCCACATTTTTAAAATGACATAAATGAGATAACGGCCATTATTTTTTTTCATAAGACTTCATGCAACTCTAAGGATGAACTCTACTCTTCTTGTGCCAAATTTCCATCCCAGCATGACATCCAAATGCTCACATACTTTATTAATGGAATAACCTCAAAAAAGGACCATAATGGAAATGTGGTATAAATTTATTTATTTAAATAAAAATATTCAATGCTGTATTAACATTTGCATCCCTAGAAGTCTAACATATGAGAAAGTCATTGTACGACTTATGCCAGATGTTATATTCATTGTGTCAGTAAAATAAGCGTCTATTCTGTAATGAATACTGAACAATATAAAAGGTACCAGAGAACATTTACAGTCTAAAATGCATTGTCATAACCTTGTCAACTTCTGTCAATATTTTGGTCACCATTTCAGCACATTTATCTTACAGGCCTGACTCAGGTTACAAACGTCAATGTCTTTTCTACAATTTAGTCCCAGAGGATACATTTCCAGTTAGTTTGTACATTCTCCTATACATGGTTTATAACATTAATTCCTGTCAGCAAATGAAAAATGGCAGACTTTATATTCACAAATCTTACAAAAAATGCCTGCATTGTAAATTATATGTCAAAATATCAAACACTTTTACAGCTAAGAGGAAGTACTAAAACAAACTGTAATGTTGCTTCCAACTTTGTCGATACGTAAGTCTTTTTGACCAAACTGTCACCATTCTCATGTTAGGGTTTATAACAGCCTTTATTAAAGTATGATTGGACAACCCTTCCCTACTGGCACATATCTTCATTAAAGGGAACAACTCTTCCCTACAGGTTGCTTTGACTAAGGAATTCATGCTCCTCAGACATTAGGATACATGTGTGAAGACATTTCTATGGAGAGTTTAAATCCCTGTGACTTTTGATTTCCTTTTCTTCATAAAGTTGTCATGGTTTCACTGTTTCATATACTGGGACTGGGAGTATTATTCAAATCTTTCAAATTCCAGATCTGCAGAAGTATCTTTGCACCACAGAGTTTTTCCATCATCCAAGACAGGATCTCTAGCAAACACATTTCAGGTTCTTCTGCCTTCAGAGGCAGAGAATAAAATGAATATCAGATATTACTTGTGAAGTTTCTAAAAAATGTAGAGGGTGGACAGATGAAAACTGAGATTTCAAGAAGAAAGAATGCACTCAGTAAGAATTCAAATGAAACTGTCTATGAGAACAGGCCCAAAACAAAACCTTGATGAAAAATAATACACTGATTTTTGTCCAGAAGAGGTTTTCTACAGTCAGAGATGTGGTAATAGCAACCTTCAACTCACTTGCCATGATGAACTACTAGGAGACAGATTTCTGAAACGTTGCTCTGCAAAAAAAACTTTGCTTCAACATGCACGAAAGGGCTGGGTTCAAAGAGGAAAGAAATCTAACAGTATATTTTTTCTCTTCATTCAGCTGTAAGATGAAATCATTTGTAACATTAACAAATGAAAACATCATATGAGAACCTGCGAATCATACAAATAAATGAGGTTACCTGTGTGATGTGTATGCAAGTCTTTAAAATATTATCCGAATATTGGCACTGTTTGGAGTCAGTTAGAGTCATATATGTATTTCATGTAGGCTGGTTTTCTGATCAGAGTTACACATAAAAAAGTAAAAGCTAATGAAGCTTGCGGCATGCTAATGAAGCTTGCAGCATGCATTCTCCACCCTCCAAGCATTACCTGCAGTTACAAATACCAGAAGTTCAGGCTACGAAAAAATCATCTCCCTGTCTTGTGCAATGATTAAAAATGTTGCAATTCTTGTTTTTTTATTAGATGTCTTGGATAGTCCATAGGTTTGTCAAAGTAAATGGCAGATTTCAGACAAATCTACTTATTTAAGTTTGCTGACTGGGTAAATGAGCTGGTCCACGGACCCGTTTCAGTCACATCCCTGGCTACAAGCAAATACAGACATGAAATACAAATCACTGGACAGCATTTTCACTTAATTATTTAAAATAGGGACACGTTAATACATGAGTACATATTTATAAGCAGAAGAAATTCATAAGGGGATACTGGATAAGTGATATAAACATCAAGTTATTAATATATACATCTCACAATAGATGTGTTTGTAGTTAACAAGCAGTCAAAAGTACAGTCCTAAGAATAAGGATGAAAAGTTCTGTATCTCCAATTGTTTAAAAAAAAAAAGGACAGGAAACCTTACAAACAAAACAAGAGACAAAAGTGATACCACAAAAAGAAAACAAACAATTTGCAAACTAATGTACACCAAGGAATATAACTAGAAAATACAGTGTGTTGATGCTTGGTATAGGTCCAGTGCTGCCATGACAGTAAATATGATAAAGCAGTCATCTGTGGGCTGCTGCATAACAGACACTATATATATAAAAATATATACATACTACATATATATATATATATATATATATATATATATATATATATATATATATATGTTTTTATTTGTATCTTTCGGCTTTTCCCGGTTAGGAGTAGCCACAGCGGAACTCCGGTCCGCCAATGATTGGCAGTTGATTTTTACGTACCGGTTTGCCAGGCCTGATGCACAACCTTCATCGAAGGTATGTCCATTCACGCATGTCTCCACGCAAAAGACGCTCTAGCTGAGCATCGAACCGGACAGCTTCTTACTGTGAGGTGACAACGCTACCGCAGCACCACCACCGTGGGTATATATATATATATATATATATATATATATATATATATGTATATATATATATATATATATGGCTCCCTATCAGAAGCCTGAAACACTATAAGCCTGAAAATCAAAATCCTGAAAACTATAGACTGAAAGTTCAAAATCCTGAAACTCAAAATCCTGAAAACACAAAATGGACATACTGACGTCATTGTGGCTTTGCTATTGTTAGCCCTGTGGTGTTGGGTCATGCGTTGGGTTCAGGTAAGTGTGCGGTTGGTTTTATGTTAGGGTTAGGGGCGGTTTAAGTGAGTTAGGGTTAGGGCGCAGGTTAGGCATGTATGCAATAGTGACAAATATTGGGGTTAGGGGCGGTTTAAGTGAGTTAGGGTTAGGGCGCGGTCAGGTGAGTGTGCGATAGTGACGGACCTTAGGGTTAGGGTTAGGGTCAGGGTCAGTTGGTAGATATTAGTGTCTTTATAGTGACATATTAGCATTATTTGTGTTTTTAGGATTTTGAGTTTCAGGATTTTGGTCTTTCAGGATTTTGAACTTTCAGTCTATAGTTTTCAGGATTTTGATTTTCAGGCTTATAGTGTTTCAGGCTTCTGATAGGGAACTATATATATATATATATATATATAGATAAATAAAATGTACATTATATATATAAAAATATAACACACACACACACACACACACACATATATATATATATATATATATATATATATATATATATATATATATGTGTGTGTTTATGTATGTGTGTATAAATCATTTGTTCAAACATTTGTAATAACAAATGCTGTTTAGTAAAATGATTAGAGCATCAAAGGTTGTTTGGGCAAATGTTAATATTATCAAATGTGTTGACTGCTAGCATTTGAGATTAGCTGCTGGCTTGCGCATGGGAGGTTGTGGTCTAGTGGGGAGTGGGAGTCTGCCCCCAATGGAATGTAATTTTGAAGTTAGTATAGTGTGAGGGTGCAGAGTTGCTTGCCCCATGCATAACATGTTTTTTTTTTTGTAATTATGAGTTTGAATGATTTGACATTCAATATATTGTGGGCGTGGTCCTGGATCGCTTATCCAGTATCCCCTTATGTATTTCTTCTGCTTATAAATATGACAGCACTATCCACTGCCTCTATCCGCTGCCAACAAACTAAGAGTGAATATGCTATGGAACTTATTAAAGTGGTTAATGGATAGTGACAACATCACTGTTTCAGTCACCATCTGGAAGCTTTTTTAATCCTGATACCACTGAAGGCAGACACATTCAGGCCATTATTGCAACATGTAGAAAAATAAAACTTGTTTATTAGCTATCATTTGATGAGTCATCTGCGAGTACACTTCATTACTGCAATAGCAAAGAAATAAGTGACAAGAAGAAACAAGCAGCTTAGCTTCACTTTCATTTTGATAATTTCATATTGCATATACCATGAAACACCAACTTATTTTACAAAGTAAAGTGTAGCTTAGCAGTGTGGTCAGATTTATTTGAAGTTCCTTATGCTTGCCAGTCCAATGAATTATTTGCTTATTTGTTTTTTTTTTCCTCTATAAATGTTTCAGGTTGCTAAGAAGTTAAAGTAAAAAGCATACTTGGGTCTAGCTAGCACTGTGGCATACAGGGATAAAGACTTAACTATGACCCAGGTTTAATTAGCAGCTTGAGTGTCTGAAAAGCTGTCAGGGAGAGAAAGATGGGTGTGCCATCTTGTAAGTAGCTAGGTTGTCAGCAAAAATAGATGTTTTTCCCCCATGCAGGGAGGGGCATTTGTCTAAGACCCTTCTTGACTGGAGGTGTGGTCAAGAAACGGGACTAGCCTTTGGATGTTGTCAACAAACTCATGGGTGGAGTGCACAGAAATAAGGGTAGGTCATAATGGATATATTTTAACGTGTAGAATGTCCATAATGGTGATGTCCATAATGTTGATGTTCAAATGTTGATACATGGAATGTTGACACATAATGTGCATGTTTCAAGTATTACCCCAGAACAGGGGAAATCAGTAAGTGCCCCACTGCTCCCCTTATACCCCTTCTTAATTATATATACTGACTCTGAGAATGCACAATCCCAGGGAAAGGGAATATTCTAATATCTGGGCATTGCCAATCTTGTACATATGTCAACCATTTGTTACAAAACAGATGTTGACCTACAGCCCATACGACTTTGGGTAATATATCCAGTCAAGATACCTCGTTCAAGCAGAAGCAGTTGCAAACATTGCCCCCAGGTTATGTTTTCCACTGTAAATGTTCCAGTATGATAAGAAACGGAAGTAAAAAAAGTTAAATTGCATAGGTAGATCAAGCATGCTAGAGCTCTTGCCACAACTTTTCCATTGAGGGACAAACATTTAACTATGGCCCAGTCAAGCTGGATTCAATTAATGGCATGGGTGTCTGAGAAGTTGGCTGGGAGGGTTGGGTAAGCACATCCAGGGGACATCATTTGTCTAAGATGCTCTCTGAGGGGAGTTGTGGTCCACATAGGGGACTGGCCTTTGGATGTTGTCAACAAATTAAGGTATGGGGAAATAAGAATACATCATGTTAATCACTCCTAAGCAACAGAAGCAGTTGACAAAACTTCCCCATGATATCCTTAAGATCCATGATAGCTCCAACTCAATCAAAGAAGTCAAAGGGGGGAAGGAGAAGCAGGTAGACCATATAATGGATGGCGGCACTGAGATGGCCAAAATGAATGAAGCAGAGAAGATGGAAAAAAGCATATCAGAGGTCTAAGTTCTGCAAGAGTTAGTTTGCTTGGTAAAAATAAGAGCACACAACTGACAATTCAAATACAGAGGCACACAAATGGAGATGGTACTAACCAAATGTGCATCTGACTGATTTCTTACCTACTCAAATGTGAAGACATACATCCTAACCCTGGCCCACCCTCTAATCCTAACCAAAAGAGTAACCCTAAAAATTTGAACATACTTACACTGAACTTTAGAAGTATATGTAATAAAATAGTCCCATTGCATGCCTGGATTGATCAAAATAAACCTGACATACTAGCCCTTACAGAAACATGGCTACACCCCAATGTAAAAGACTCAGAAATAATACCTCCAAACTTTCCAATAAGCAGAACAGCTAGATCTAAAAAAATGGGGGAGGGATAGTACTTACATATCCCTCTACACTCAACATTTATTTATTTTTATTTATTTATTTAACATTTGTTAACCAGGAAATTCTGACTTGGAATGAGCCAATTTTCAGCAGAGACCCGGGGAGAAACGCTGTAGACACATGTCTTTGTAATGTGGGAGGAAACCAGAGCACCCAGAGGAAACACACACAAATGCAGGGAGGACATGCAGACTCCGCACAGAAGGCACCCCAGCTGAGAATCAAACCAGAGAACCTCTTGCTGTAAGGCAACAATGTTACCGCTGCACCACTGCGCCACCCAACATTACACCCTACACCAGTAATATACCCATCTTTCCCAATGCTGAGGTACTAATCTCCTTTTTGAACCTCAATATATCAAAAAGAATTTGCATAATGATAATACATATCCCATCAGGTAACAATATGCCAGTGTTGGAAAGTATTTTATCCTTGACATCCCAAACAATAAACCTTGAAACAATAATCGTAGGAGACGTAAATATAGATTGGCAAACCATGGCTTCCGACTCCCCTACAAATAGTATAAATCTGTATTTTTCTCAGCTTATCAATGCTCCAGCAAGATACAGCAAAGATCTTAACTGCCAATCCACCTTAGAATGGATTCTAATATCCCACCCTGCTAATTACCCCTCTTATGGTACACTGTATAGCTCCCTGAGTCATCATCTGCCAGCTTACTCCTTTAGAACAAACTCTCAACAGCTAACAGTCAACACTATAAAATCAGTTAGGAACTCAATTAATTTTTGTCAGCATAAATTCAACAATCTCCTACAGGATGTACACTGGGCACCCCTTAAACAACTACCCCTTAATGATGCTGTACTATACTTTAATAACACCTTTCTTCACATACACTAGTTACCAGTTGTATGAAAGGAATCAAAAAGAACTCAGCACCATGGCTTTCTAAGGAATGTAAACACCTGATGAAGCAAAGGGACCTAGCCTGGTCAACCTGGAAACAAAACAAAAATGAACAAAATCATGTTAATTTCAAAACACTACATAAAGTGACAAAACTAATCAACAGAGATAAGAAGTCATATTATTCCCAGCTTCAACTCCAGCATAAAATCAACCTCAGTAAATTTTGGCACTCCATATCTTCTCTACTTAACCCTGGAAGAAATGGAGAGCACACCCTATCACCAGATACCCTTCCATTACAAATAGCCGAAAACTTTAACAAATACTTCAATTTCAGACTTATTAACTAACTCCCCTAATGCAGGACCCCCCACCACCCTTCAACCTATTCAGACATCAACCTTAGGCCATCAGCTACTTCTAACCCTGTCATAACTAACCTCCCTACTCAACAAAATGTCATACAAACCTCATTCTCATTTCAGCCCATACCCACTGCCACCATTAAGAAACAGCTACAAAAACTAAAACCCTGCTCTACCTCAGATGATAATCTCCCCCATACTACCTCAAACTGGCTGCTAACTCAGCCATCTACCCAATCCGTATCCTTATAAATAGGTCTTTATCCAAATCAGAAGTATATGGAAACAATCTCACATAACCCCCATCCACAAAAGAGGCAACTCTTTTGATCCATCCAATTTCCATCCTATATCCATCTTGTAACCCATATTCAAAATTCTCGAGAAAGGTATACATCAGCAGGTAATTCAATATCTATTGCAAAACAACCTTTTAACCAAAACCTAACATGGCTTCTGACCTAGCCACAACACAGCTACAGCCCTATTATCTTTTACAGACACCGTGAACAAGGCCAGAGATGCAGGATGCTATACAGCCTCAGTATTCCTAGATCTCTCCATGGCCTTTGACACAGTGTCTCACCCCTTACTTTTGAACACAGTGTCTAACCTAGGCTTCTCACATAACACAGTAAAATGGTTTCAGAGCTACCTCAAGGATCATAAACAAGCAGTGAAATGGTCCAATGAACTCTCAGCCTTCCTCCACAACCCTACTGGAGTCCCCCAAGGCTCCAAGGCTCCATCCTATGACCCCTACTCCAACATTTTCACAACCTTCACACTGCCTCTCACCCTGAGACCCTCATTCAGTACACTGATGATTCCACCATAGTCTGAACTGCTCAATCACTACCAGAACTACTTTCAAAAACTCAACAATCCTTTACTGCAGTCGGATCCTGGCTAAGAAATGCCCAACTCTTTCTTAATCCAAAGAAGACAAAACTAGCACTCTTTCATCCCAAAAACACCTCTCCTGTCACTGAAAAATTCAGCATCCTTGCATCTGACAACACTGCCATAGAAATAGTGCAGGAAACCAAACTTCTAGGTGCTATAATTGACAATACATTTTCATTTGACCCCCATACACAGCAAAATATAAAGACAATTCATAAAAAACTGGGACTCTTATATAGAAACAAACATTTCTTTACTGCAGCAACCAAAACTATCGTTGCAAAAACATTTCACTTCTTCTTTATGGTGGCCCCCATCTTAACTAACTTAAAAAATTCTACTCTAAGCAAGTTAGAATGGTGCTACAACAAAGTTGCAAGGTTTGCCACAAACTAAATATCACACAAACCACTGTAAACCACTCCTAGAATTAAACTGGCTTGAACTTCCTAACCAACTTGCCTTTATTCAGCTATCCACCTTGCACAATCTTATTTTCAAGCCTTCTGCCTGCCCTGCACTAGCCAATCAAGTCACACCTTACACACCAAATTAATCCCTATCATCAGAAGACAAAAATCTCTTAGCTATTTCAAAACCCACAAGAAAACCTGGTCACTCTCTGTATTCACTCTTTGTCTCTATACTTTGGAATTCACTACCTCTAGCTGCCAGGTCTATGCCTGGCCTAACCCATTTCAAAGCCTCTTTAAAACAATCATCTCAAAAATACATGGCTGTGCTCCTGCATAAAGCCTGCCTAATGCTCAGGTCTTCCTCTTTCTGTCACATTTCAATCCCTCACAGACTGCAAGATCCTAAGGCTCTTCTAACTCCTTCTCTGATTCTATACCATATCCTTAAGCTACTGCTCAGGCTTTATTGCTGCTATACTTCTTAACTCTCTCTCACTATCTATCTGCATCACTAACTTTCTGGCTGCTATTTTCTAACATTCTATTTTGCATGTACTGTTACAGTCAGTGTCATACAATGCACTACCTACGTACTACTTTTTTGGACACTGTCTACATCATGTATGGTGAGAGTGACTATTATTGTGTGTAGCGTTCTACCCTTATAGAATTATCTAGATGTGTAGTAATATATTGCAACATCTTGTAGCAGTTTGTTCTTTCAACTTATTTTTGTGTAGTATTTCTAATGTAATTTGTATTGTATTGGATTATACTGTATTTGTATTGTACTGTATGTGAAGCTTTTCTCCCCGGGCCTCTGCTGAAAACAGATTCTGTAGACCCAGTCAGACCACCCTGGAAAACAAATGTCAAATAAATAAATAAAAAAAAATAATTTCAGCTTACCTTGTTCTATTCATCATTAGTTCTGTAATACGGAAAGCTTGAGATAATGACAACATTAATTTATTTATTTTTTACTTATTTATTTGACATTTGTTAACCGAGTTGGTCCATCTGAGCTTGAGGCCATTTTCATTGGAGACCCAAGGAGAAAAGCTTCAGTACATAACAAACATTATTTTTTAGCAACTGTAGGAACATAAATTGAAACATAAGCTGATGCATAGATTGAAACATACATAGAAACATAAAATGATACATAAGTTGATATATCACTTAGTTGTATGAGGCTGACATACAAAATAGTAGAATATAGTTCCACTATATAAGACATGGATGTCACAGCTTTATAATGTGGAGAACTGGAGTCAATGAGAACCTGCATATTATGGTTCTGCAGTTTGACGAGTTGGAGACAGTGAGAACCTCCATGTCATAGTTCTGCAATGTGGAAAGCTGGGGACAATGAGAATCTACATATCAGAGTTCTGTAATGTGGAGAGCTGGAGGCAATGAGAACCTGTGCATCACAGTTCTGTAATGTAGACAGCTGAAGACAATGCAAACTTGCATGTCATGGTTCTGTAATTTGGAGAGCTGTAGACAATGAGAGTTTGCATGTTACAGTTTTATTATGTGGGGAGTAGGAAGCAATAAGAATCTGTATGTAATAGTTCTGTTATGTGGAGAGCTGGAGACAATGAGAACCTGCACATCATGGTTCCTTAATGTGAAGAGCTAGAAAGAATGAGAACCTGTGTATCATGATTCTGCAAAGTGGACATCTGGAAACAATGACAACCTGCATATCATGGTTCTGTACAATGAAAACCTGCACATCACAGTTCTGAAATATGGAAAGCTTGAGACAATAACAACCTGTATGTCAGTTTTATAATATGGAGAGCCGGAGAGAATGACAACCTACATCTCATGATCTGGTAATGCGGATAGCTAGACAAAATGAGAACCTGCACATCATGATTCTGTAGTGTGGAGAGCTGAAGACAATGAGAATCTTCAAATCATAGTTCTATAATGTGGAGAGCTGGATACAATGAGAACCTGCATGTTACAGTTCTGTAATGAGGAGAGCTATAGACAATGAGATCCTACACATAATGATTCTGTAATGTTGGAGAGTTAGAGACAATGAGAACCTGCATGTCATGGTTCTGTAAAGTTGAGAGCAGCAGACAGTGAGAACCTACACATCACTGTTCTGTAATGTGAAAAGCTGTAGACAATGCAAAGCTGCATGTCATAGTTCTGTAATTTGGAGAGCTGTAGACAATGAGAGACTGCATGTTCTAGTTTTTTTATGTGGAGATTTGGAAACAATGAGAACCTGCACATCAAGATTCTGTAATGAGGAGAGCTGGAGACAATGAGAACCTGTGTATCATGATTCTGTAATGTTGGAGTGTTAGAGACAATGAGAACCTACACATCATGATTCCATAATGTGGTGACAATGAGAAACTGCCATTATTCTGTGCGAAGGAGAACAGAATGATGATAAGTATTTTGCTGAGGTTGTAGACAGATCTACTGTACAATGCATAAATCAAAAGAGCAGAGCTCAGGAAAAAGTGACAGACCCAGATATTATTATCCAAAATGTGGCCTCACAGAGATAAGATGTGAATTTCATAGAAGACTTCTAAGCTTAATGGTCCATATTTCCAAGTAAACAAGTTTGGGTCTATGGACATCCTCACTTTAGAGATATGTCAGACAAGGCAGACATTTGGTAAGTTATATGGAAAAAGCATTAGGCGGGAGTCAAAACTTCTGAGGTAAGCCCTTCTAGTCTGCATGTGCTTTAGCAAAGGAGGAACTGGGTTTTCCAGCAAGTACAGAAAGCTATAAGAAATTTACCTGGCATGGGTTATAATAGTTATCGATCCAGGCAGTTGACTTGTCCTGCAAAGTACATGGTGATGTAGAAAGCTGCTGGTGGAGATGGGAAAGATTATACACCTATTTAAGATGACATGAACTGTGAGTCAGAAGTCTTTGTTTTTCAGTGCATAAGTAGAGAAGGATAAGAAGATGTAGAAGTGGAAACCAGAGATGCAGCTGGCTCCTCTCAGAGCCAAATAACCACTGCATATCCATGTACTGACAAAAAGGTAATGGGCAGACTCAGGTGACACTGAGAAGGATGACTCTAGGACAGACTGTGAAACAGGATACAAAACGTTCAGAAATAGTTGACTAAAGAAGCAAGTGGATGATGGAAAGAGCACAATAAGGAAGACTGAACCAGAAGCTGGGATACCTATGTGACAAAGGGGGATACTGCCAGCTCAACCATCTGGTATTCTATAAATAATTATATGTCATTTTTGAATATTAACATGATGTATGCAAGATGCTTGTGTTACAAATGTATTAGAACTGTATATCATGTGCACATCAAACTGCTTGAAGGTATTTGTAAAGTGAAATGTAACTACAGTGTACCCTACTGAAAAAGAACAGAAATGTATATGCACTATTGTAACTGTTTAAATGTATATATTTTAACAGGGAAACTGGGATACAGGAGGTTAACCTCAGTCTAGTAAATTTCAGAAAAACAGCTGAAATTAAATTACTTTATGGCAGCTAGAGACAGAATGTCTGTACTAGGGAGTTTTCTGTATTGTCTTTAAAGTGAAGACCTGCTAGTTTTGAAACAAGAAGGGAGGTTAATTGTTTTAGAACTTCTAGCATCTGCCAAAGATCTGAGGTCTATGTATTTTCGCAGGTAGATGATAAATACTGCCAGATTCCAGCAGTGAGGGTTTCATCTGGGAAAGAGCCAGATGAAAAGAAATTATATCATTCTGCAAGCTATCCCAGCAGTAATATTTCAGATATTAATTTGAGAAATCTCTGAGAGAGAGAGAGCATTCTGCATTCTGTCTTGGTCCTGACAACAACTAAAAGATCCATTCATCACACCTCCCTTGCTCTGTAAGTTTATAGGGTATAGTAACTCTTTTAGAAATAGTCAGGTATATAGCAAAGCTTAGTTTAGATATTTTTCTTTACTTATCAGAGGCTGTCCTACAATGTTGTTTTAAATATTTCCTGTGGTTTTGAACACTGATGACACTGTGAATATATACTGAGTATTTCTTGTTCTTTTTTTTATTCATTATTAAACATATTTAAATATTTCATTGTGGCTGATCTGTCTAGAGATATTTAAGTTCTAAGAGTACCTGCATATTTATTTGGTGACACTGTGTAGGCCACTCTTAACAGCCTTGCTCTTAGTCAAAGTACCATTTAATATTACTATTAGTAAGATTGGGCACCCTTTGTTAAATGCCTTAAAGTAGCTGATAAGGAATTGGCTGGTGGCAGTGATAACTACCTTACAGTCTTGACAAAAGGGGGTATAGAGTGTAAACCTGTGCCAGCCTTTCCCAGGTGTGTGTGTGTCTATAAATCAAACCTCAAAGGGTATGTGTGTCAGCTACTTGGGCAGGGACATGAAGCACTGGTTGGACAGAGAGGGTGCTGGAGGTCTCAGCTTGGCCAATCAGCTGGGATCTCATCTCTATAGTTGTGCTGGTGGGAAGTCTTACTGGGATCTGGAGAAACAGACAGAAACCAGACCCGGACTGACTGTGGTCTCTGTGTGCTGTAAAGGGAAATTACACTTGATGCAGAAAGCTGCATCTGGAAATACTGTGTGTGCACCTGTCATCCTCCCTGTGTATGCCCCCCACTGTTGCCACTGGTTGAGGATTGAGGCTCCTTGATTAATGGCCCAGTGGTGGGGCATCACATTTATTGGTTGGCAGTGGTGGGATCACCACATCATTTACTGGGATTCAGTGGTGTGGATATTGAACTCCTGTAGCCTGTAAACAGTGGTCACTAAAGAAGGTGTCTGTACTCTCAAGCAGCCACTCAGGTTAAACTCTACACTAAAAAACATGCTACAGGCATTTTCAGACCAGTTTAAGAGGGAGTGGGACAAATATTTACCCCCATCTGTTGTTTGCTTACAGAGAGGTGCCCCAGGAATCCACAGGTATTTCACCCTTTAAGTTGCTATATGGGCATATGATGAGGGGACTACAAGATTTGATTCCTGATGAATGGGAAGGTGAGTGTGAATCCCACAGGAGTCTGTTGTGGCATATGGCCTAAACCTCAGGACAAGGCTCAGGGAACTCATGGGCTTGGCTCAGGAGAGCATGGCAGAAGCCCAACAGCAGAAAAAGGTCTGGTATAACAGGAATGCTCAAGCTAGAGAGTATGCTGTGGGTCAGCAGGTTAAGGTTCTCATTCCTGTCAGACACAACAAGCTGCAGGCAGCTTGGGAGGGACCCTTCAAAGTGGTAAGGAAGGTCAGTGATGTTAATTATATGGTAGAAGTGCTAGGCAGGATGCATGGGCACAAATTGTACCATGTTAACATGATGAAACCTTACCATGACAGGGAGGCCCTGGTGCTAAGTATTTGTAGTAGAAGGCAGGAGGAATTTGAGGGGGATCTATGGCTACACAGTTACTGTGGTGGTGCCTAGTTTTGTAGGTTTATGATATGGCAGTGCAATGCTGTATTCAGGTCAGTAATGCAAAGGTAGATGGGATCTCAAGACAGGGTATGGGGTGATGCATTTCATGATAGGTTCATCTCTCTCAAGCAATGTTTCTTAAGAGTCACTTGAAAAACTAGCTTGAGTCTTCCAAGGGGGAATAAGTGTGACAAAGGCAGATACTGCCAGGCCAGATATCTGGAATTTTGTAAATAATTATATGTCATTTGTGAATGTCAACATGATGTATACAAGATGCTTGTATTACAAATGTATTAGAACTGCATGTCATGTGTATAACAAACTGCTTAAAGGTATTTGCAAAGTGCTGTTTGAAATATAACCAGTGTATGTGTGTCAGCTACTTGGGCAGGGAAATAAAGCACTAGTTGAACAGAGAGGGTGCTGGAGGCCTTGGCTTGGTCACGCAGCTGAGATGTAAACTCTATAGCTGTGTCAGTGGGGAGTCTTACTGGGGTTCTGGAGAAAGAGGGAGAAATCAGCCCCGGACTGACTGTGATCTCTGTGTGCTATAAAGGGAAATTGCACTTGATGCAGAAAGCTGCATCTGGGAATACTGTGTGTGTACCTGTCATCCTCCCAGTTTATGTCTCCCACTGTTGCCAGTGGTGAGGATTGAGGCTCCTTGATTACTGATCCAGTGGTGGAGCGTCATAACCTATAAGAGAAAAATGACAGTCTTTGATAAGGTAAGAAAGGGTACTGGTGATGAGCTTAATGTATACATCCTGTGCTCTATTTCTGTACTTCATGCGTTTTCTATCTCACTCCCTCAGGGCTCCTGGAGGTGCTGAATGGATACTCGGGTACAGTTCAAATGCCCTAAACTGGTGTTGCCTCATTGTTTCTTATTAAGTCACTGAATAACTGCTAAAGAAAGCATCCTTCTGTCAGTGGGCAAGTGTTGGTAAGATCTCCCCCTTATCCATGCAGGAATAAAGGTAGAAGTCTGGACTACTCTGCTCCATCTAAAAGATACTGTGTAGTTTAATCATGTTAGCTGTGACAAGGTAAAAGTTCAGAAAACACACTGCTCCTTTCCAAAGGGCACTCAAAAGTAGGAACATGGACTATGGCTGATTCAGGATGGTACAATGGCCAAAGAATGGTATGTTAAGCTGAGAGCAATTTTCAGTTTTATTTTGTCTGCGACATAGTTTCATAGGTTGGTACTAGGCTATCGGCCCTAAGGCCTATGCAAGCCTAACCATAATAATTCCCTGGAAATATTTTCCCACAATATTTACTTCTCTGGGCCCCTGTCTAGCAGGGTGACTGACATGATCCCCGGGGTGAATTTTCTATCTCCCATCCAATCATCAAGGTTCCTTTTTGAAGAAGGCCAATGAGGTGCTCTGCTTGACATGTATGGGCAGTCCATTCCAGAGTATGAGGAGTCTCTGGGTCAGAAACCTATCCCTCCAGCATGTTTTGTTCATTGTGATGACAAGGTTTAGATCCATGGAGCGTGTGGCTCTGAGGGATTGGGATTTCTTTAAGTGGAGCATGTCCAACAGCTCAGGGTTTGACATGGCCTTCTATGTTAAGCAGAGATCGCCTCTGAGTAGACGATATGCCACAGAGTATAGCTGGAGTTTTTTTACATGGTCAGCATATGGCATCTGCTTTAGGCCTGTGATTCTTTTAGTGAGGTATTTCTGTGGCCTTTCCAGCTGTTGCAGATATCTTGTGAGGTACATTCCAAATGGGGCATTATACTCTATGATGGGTCTAATGAGGGATCAGTACAGTGGGACAATGACCTCCTTTTTTCTGGATGAAAAGCCCTTAGTGATGAGGTGTGCCACGTAGAAGGATTTCCTGACTGCTGTGACGATGTGGTTATCGAAAGTGAGACCACTGTTCACTTGTGTCCCTAAGTCTCTCATCACACTTTTGATGTTTAGTGTCCTGCCACCTATGTGGTAGTTCATGGGTACATGTTTTTTTTCCAAAGGGGATGACTATGCATTTCTTGGCATTAAGCTTGAGCCCATGGCTCTGGCACCAGACATCTGTTTCTGTAAGGCCCTTTTGTAGAATATGCACATCATTTGGGGATTCAATAATGGCTCCCAGTTTGCAGTCATCTGCAAACTTTGTCTGCCAGCGTCCCTTAGTGTTGGCCTGTACTTCAGAGAAGTAGATGCCAAACAAGAGTGGTCCCAGGACTGAACCTTGAAGTACTCCACTTGTCACTTGTCTGGAGCTGGATTTGGAGTCGGCTATTTTACAGTCTGGGTTCTGTCAGTAAGCCAGTTGGCAACCCATCGAGTGACATAGGGATTTATGCCCAGCTTAGTAAGTTTATCTATGATTCCAGAGTGGGGGATGGTGTCGAAGGCCTTGGCAAGGTCCAGATAGGCTGTGTGGACCTCCTTACCCTCGTCCACAGCTCTGGAGACCGATTCAAACAAGTCAATCAGATTCAGGAGACAAGATCGACCCTTCACAAACCCAAACTAGGTGGGGTCCAGTGTCTTGAGGTTGCCAATGTCTTTGTTTATAAGTTCCATGATAATGCATTCCATGCCCTTGCAGATCAGGCTTGTCAGACTGATGGGACGGTAGTTCCCGGGATCCAAGGTGGATCCTCCCTTGTGAAGCAGGATAACTGTAGCTGTGCGCCACTCAGTGGACACGAAACCTGAGGTGAGGCTATGATTAAACATGACACTTAGGTGGGGTGCCAGTTCATTTTGTAGTTCATGTAGTACACAGCCTGGGATGTCATCTGGTCCCATGGATGCTGTATTCTTAGTTTTGAAGAGTGCTGTTTCCACCTCTGTGGCTGTGATTATCAGAATTTGGCAATCTTTTGGTATTGAGATGGGCCCTTTAGAGGGTGAGAGGGGAGTAAAGTTGGCACTAAATCGATCTGACAAGATATTGGCAATATCCTTGGGATCAGTATATTTAATGATATTCTGTTGTAGCACAGAGCAGATCTGAGCATTGCCATTTAGATTCTTGACATAACTATAGAATGCCTTGTGGTTGTCTTTGGAAACTTTGGCAATTTTATTTTCATAACTAGCTTTTGAGGATTTTATGAGTGATCTCAGCTTCTTACTGAGGCTGGAGAGGGAGTTTTTTGCATCCTGGGATTTTACTCTTTTCTGCAACAGTTTCTTCCTTCTGTTGTATAGTTTGTTTATAGCAGGGGACCACCAGATTGGCTTCCTTTATTTGGAGAAGAGCATCTTGGTTCTATTTGGGATGGCACGATTCATGCACGAGTGGATGTGCTCGTACAGTGCCTTAGTGTAGGATTCTGCAGTCGAACCTCCAGATCCCGTCTGCATGGGTGTTATGAAGTTTGTCACTTCTGACTTCAGTAGCATGAAGTTGGCTTTGGAGAAGTTTTTTAAGGAGGTTTCCTTACTGGGGGGTGGGGTGGGAAGTGGATGTCAAGGGTGATTTGCTTATGGTCAGACCTGACCAATGAGGGGGTGACCACTGGTGTGGAGCCTCTATCTCCCATGTTGGTAATGACCAGGTCTAGGATATTGGAGCCCCTGGTGGGACAATGGATTAGTTGATCCAGGGTGTTGGAATTTATGAATTCCAAGAACCGTTGGGAAAAGGAGTTGGTACCCGAGTAGCTTTCCCAATTAATGGCAGGGTAGTTGAAATCAGCTAGTATTAGGGTGTTTGGTTGTATCTTAATATTTTCCAGCATGTTTAGGAAGGTTCAGCGAGAATCATGGGGTATGGTGGGGGATCTGTAGCAAGCTACAATTTGGACTGCAGTCTTACCTAGTGTTAGTTGCACCTGGAGAATTTCAGATGCATTGTGTTGGGCAACTAGCCTGGAGGTGTGTATATCCTTGGTGAATATGGACACTCCTCCACCTTTAGTGTTTCGGTCTTGGTTTTATGGCCAAAAAGTGTGGTAAGAATTGTAGCCTGGTATTGCAGGGGTGCTCTCTGGAGCCTTGAACCAGGTCTCAGTCACTGCACAGATATCAATGTTCTCCATTTTTAGGAGTGCCTCGAGAGAGTGCATTTTGAGGTTTAGACTTCTAGCATTGAGTAGCATTACCTTCAGATTTTGCATGCTTGTATCTGTTACAGTGGTGGTTTTATCCTTTGAACCTTGCCTAAAAAAGGCACTATAGGGGTGGGAAGAGCTTATACATGCAAATAAGAAGTTAAATATATTCAGCAATGTTGGCAAATTGCTTGAACCATGAGTACTGTACAGGGTCCTTTCGTGAAAGAGCTCATGGTGGTATAAATAGCCTCAACAGACACCCTAAGTAAAGCCAGAGAGGCACAAGTTGTCAAGCCGTATATGTCTGGAATTTGAGTGGATGATGGGGACGTCATTGTCTCACCCTGCAAGATGATTTTATGCAGTAACCATTGCCCTTTTGCTGTATCAGTGCTCCAGGTATGAGTTAATTATTGTATTTGTACTGTGTTACAAATGCTAAATCTATTCAACACCTGTGTATATTTCCTTTCCAAGTTTATGTTGCTTTATAAATGAGGGGTGCTCAGTTAGAGTGTGCAAGGAAACTGACTAAATTATATTTATCTAGCTGGAGCATATTGTAAGGGAAACTTGATGGCAAGTTCCAAAAACAGATTCGGTCCTGCAAAGGAAGAGACCCACATTTATAATTCACCAGTGTGTATACTTTCCCTTAGAATTATATATATATATATATATATATATATATATATATATATATATGTGTGTGTGTGTATATAAAGAGAGAAAGAGAGAGGGCAATAAAATGCCAGCAACAAACTTTTGAGGTAGAACAATAAAATTCTTCACTTAAAAAGTAAGAAATACTGTTTAAAAATTAAATATACAATCAAATACACTGCTGAATACAGAAATATAAAATACAGTTTGAGCTCCATTGGTGAAGAGTGATAAAGCCCTAATTATGATGCAGCCAACCCCAGTTGCTCATTTACCTAACGGTGGTGGCAGTGCAGGAAGAAGAATGATATGGTACAGTCTGCTGGCCTCCTGCAGAGGAAGACTGTGGCTGCACGTTAGGTGGTGGTGGTAATTTGCTCTACCAATAAATCCGTGCTGCAGAATGCTGCTGAGCATATGAATTAATCATTATCATGGAGTTGCTTGAAATTCCTTTTGCAACACTCTTCCATGCTCCTCTTCTGATGTGGAGTGTGTCAGTGGAATAAAATGAGTGCTGACCAAAACAAGGTGGTGAATACAAATGGTAAAGGACAGTGAGGGAGGGTATGGTTTTGGGGAGACTGCAGAGGAGCCCCATTATACTGTCAGTTCTAAAAACTACAATACGTTAACCATGATCAAAGTGCGTCTGTTTAAGAAATGCATATATATGCATGGATAGCCCATAGTCCTGCTACTACAGTATAAGGTATGAAACAGAACTTAAGCTTTAATATAATTTTCACAAGGTGCAAGCTTACTTCTACTGATATTAGCTGATGAAAATATGAAACGAGGGCAGAAAACAAGTTGCATTTACTCATACATATATTACAGGTTCTCATCGACTCCTCTACTAATGTGTTTTGTGAAATTATACCATGTGTTTAGTATTTTGGAAAATACTAGATCCATTTTTTCAGCTTTATATTATATTATAGTTTATTTCAGGCCACAATCAGTGCCACTCATGAAAAGCTGCTCATATCAGTTACTTTCTCAGACACAATAAATTATGTATGCCACACTTTCTCTGGTAATGTACCTTTTCATATTTCTTTCAGTATTGTAATGTAGGGTGTTTACCATGATACAACTAAAGCATCCTGGTCTTAGTTGATCCAGTTTATCACTCCTTCAGTCATAGTATTTCAATAGTCGCCCAAGTATACTCAAAAAAACATTCTTTTTTCTCAAATTTTCTTTTTTTTTTTGTCTTAAGGTACATTAACCACATGTTTTAATTCTAATTATTCGTGATCATTATCAGAACTGATTATCACCATTTCCTTAAACACAGACGCAAGCACAACACCCCCAGCACACATATGATGTCTGCCCCTGTATATCATTTACATTTTATGGAAGGCCTACTTATTTATTACCAGTTGCTATAAGATGCCTACTAACTAACCTCTTCTTGATTTAGTGTTACATACAGCAGAATGATCTTTCTTTTTTTCGCATTTTTATCTGCAACTGGTTCTGTCACAAACTGCTTGTTTATAGACAGCCATCCCCTGCAAGTTCTGCATTTATAAATATTAGTACATACTAGTTTTTCTTTCCAAAACACCTACACTTGAACTAAAGTTCATTTTATCTTTTTAACTGCATACTATGGGTCTATATTACATCGTCGAACTCACAGGAGTTCAAACATTGTAACATCGAACCGTGAAGTTTGAAACACAAGAGTTAGAAAACAGAGAACAGCGAATCGCTGCTCCATAACAAAAAACAAAAAAAAAACACTTACACTTTAAACTTAAACTACACCCCCCCCTACTTAAATATACCAACTTTGAGATTGCAACACAGTGGAGGAAATACCAAAGTCCCGAAAATGGCCCACTAATTTTTTTCCCTGGGAAAAAAAATCGGTGTGCCGTGGCTTTGCTATTGTCATATTTTGAACATTTGGGTTCGATATTACAATGTTTGGACTCCTGTGAGTTTGACGTTGTAATATAGACCCGCATACCATAACTGCGTGTTTTACATACTTAAACAGATATTCATTTCAGAAGATCTATACTGACTGTTGTACACTTCTTTTTGCCACTATAGATATTGCACTGCCTTATATTTTATGCTATGTTAAAACATTTTCTCACCCTTACTATTTATTAACTGCATTTGTTAAAAAATTCTAAGAGACTGCCATGCTGTAATGGAAAAGGATGTGCTTGAACCATGCTGTCTGCCAGCCAACAACATTTATGCAAATTAATTAGTAATATTCCCAAAACATCTAAATATT